>NW_019733936.1:56580-130900 GCF_002891405.2 Cryptotermes secundus
ATTGCAAGTCACGGAAAGTTTTCCCCTGCCGTAGGAACACAGTTCTATTCTAATGATGGAGCTAGGAAGCCATTTGGTAGTAAAATTCTCTTTCTAGTGGAGTTGGCTCTCTTTCTAAGTACACACACACACAAATTCAAGTGATGCCGCTGTTCGCTGACTTCCACATACGCTTGCGCTGCTACACAGTTAGCAAGCTAGTTTCAGACCTCTTTATGTAGCTTCGCAATCCATGAAATTTCATAAATTTACTGCTTTAAGTGTCATCTCGTGTTGTCCAAACCGCTGTCAGTATAACTCTTAAGACCTTCCATATCCGTAATCCCTAAAAGACCCATTATATTCTCTGTTTATATAAGCATAATCTCTCAACTGCACAGGAAGTTTTCCCTCGAGGCAATATGTAAATGAGTATGAGATACACTAAACTAAATGTTAACGGTCAACGTGAAATGTGTATATGTAAGGGACTTATATATAATTAAAACATATCAGAGAGCGCTGTAGGATGTAGGACCACATGCTTTAAATTTGTAACATGAAACACTGTCCCCACGCAGCGACAAGGAACAAATATTAACAGCTGCTACAAATATTCGTTCACCTTTCTAAAATTCATAGAATTTGCAGCGTAAATTAACAACCCACTCAGATCTACGTGTATTATAGGGTAAACGACAGTCCTTGTGCGTGTGTCTATGAAGAGAGAAGCTTGCAGTTCCGAAAAACGTGATGTATGAATTAATTTTATGATTCTCTTCGACAGGCATGGGAAAAAAAGAGCATTGCAATTTCTTCACTTTTTCGAAGCTGGTTTTGGAAAATGTAATGCTACATACTACAAATCTCCAAAAAATTCTAGAAATGAATATATATACTGTGGATGGACAGCTTTTATATCCTGAATATTACGTAGTAAGCAACTATACACTGATGATGACCATAGAACCTTCACGACAGTTAATTAAAAAATGTCTCTGGTGATCCGTCTTATATGCAACACTTTTTAAATATTTGTTTATAAGTTGCTACATATATACGTGGTATAATGCGTCTTTTAAATTTATTTTAAAAACCACATTGACCACTATATTTGTCGACCGTCATTGGTCATAATCGGGTGTTTCTAAAAATTGTTCTGTGGAGACTGCTGTGCTTTAGAAATNAGGCTATTTACAGAAGACATTTCACTTAGTGGGGGGTGGAGTCCAGCTGGGCGCACTCGGCACCCCGGCCACTGATTGGTCTATTGTACCTGCCCCAGGTGATTATGATGATGGAGAACTTGGTGGAATGAAGATTGGCAGNGGTTTTTAAGATAAGTCTAAAAGACGCATTATGTACATGTAGTAACTTTTAAACAACTTCCTAAAAAGTGTTGCATGTAAGACGGAACATCAGAGACATTTTTAATTAATTAATAATGTGCAACAGGATGCTACAATATAATATTAACGAGGATGTATTAATATACTTTCTGAGAAAAGAAAGAGAGATGAATGAAGTGTGTGAATCTCTGTACTGTCCACAATTTAGAGTACATTGACATCATTATAACTGTTATTTAAGAGCCCTGACCCGCAGAAAACTGCGTTTCGAAGTTTCAGTCAAGGAGATTTTCGAATACGAAAAAATGTTGCAACCAATTCAACATACGTATAATTAGTTATATTTGAACTCGTGTTTAATCCCTTCGGTTTAGACATAAAAATATTTTAAATTTAGACTTGTGTTCACAAATAAGCATATAAATTGAATTATATGAAAACTTGATTCCAGAAACCACATAGAACATATGTTTTTATCACCACTTCATTGTTGGGTATGGATCTACACATATACGACCATAATTCTTTTACGATTCTGTATTTCAGCATTCCGTGGCAATTGTTCAAATTAACGTCTATTGTTTATCTTCCGTCAAAATTGCAAGCACTTTTACATCCTATACTTCAACACTACATGTTTCGGCCTCAAACGGTAAAATATCTGTAACATAAAAACACCTGAAGATGGCCATTTGAGGCCGAAACATGTAGTGTTGAAGTGTAGAATGTAAAAGTGTTGCAATTTTGACGGAAGATAAAAAATGGATGCTAATAATTCTTTTAAATTTCGGTAATCTTCTTATCATTAATTAATTATTTGTTATATTTATTAAAATTTGCAGAAAAGTTATTGTGAACAAGGTAATGTACTTTACGGAATTGCATCTATGATTTTAGGGCACCTTCCGGATTCATCCGAACACTGAGAGATGCTGGCCGGCTGTGCATTTCCACCCCAAACGCAGGGCAGACACGTTTGTAAAACAACCTTGCAGCATATGTTCGAATTTCTTACAGACCAGTTGTTCCGTCTCTTTGAATATTAAGTTATTCAGACTGAACAAAACTTTTTTTTTAATATTCCTTAGTGCAGACAGGTTTACTGCAGCTTAACTCTGTAACACATACAGATGTTTTGGATTTGAGTTTTTCACAGCTGTGACTATGAATTTTAGGCCTGCTAAGTGCCCGTGTACTTGGACCATAAGGTGTTACACTCCAGATGACAATGTTCCTCATAGACATACTGTTATATAAAAATGATTTGTTCAACAGAAACCTATACTACTACTCTCTTTCCGTACACAGTTTACTCGCCATACACTGAAGCCGTTTTCTTTCATGCTTCTCCTATCCGCATGCGCGGAATTCTGATACCCAGTCCTGCCGTTCTCAGTATATATATTATGAAGAATGTTATTACTGGATTACTTACAGCTTCAGCAATTTCATTGCCCCCTTTTCGGGGTTTTTTAAACGCTTTCTTTATTTATAATACAAATCATCATTGTCCCAAAACTCAATAAATTTACTACTTAAAAGGTAAAGATAAAACTATCCCTGTAACAGGCCGTGAAGGCCCATAGGGTTGTGAGATGTCGAGGCTCCTACATTTTCTAGATAATCGGCTTACAGATGGCGGTAAGGTTGTCAGCCTTACGCGCCCGCCGCTCTTTACTCTCCAGGAATATTCCTGGTACTCTTTTCTGTTAGCGGCTGAGTCCACCCCAAGATCATAGTGCGGGTAGAAGGATTGGGTAAATTGAAAAATCCACCTCATCGGGACTCGAACCCATAACCTTCCGGTTTGTAGCATAGCGCCTCGACGAGTTACGCTATAGCGTGCCCCCATGTTTACCCCTTATATACGAATACGCTTATTGTAGTTGCTTTATTTATTCAGTTACTGTTTGGCAGCCAGAACAGATACGGTAAAAATATAGTTTCATGGGCGTTGAACACAGTATGAACAGAGTAATGCAAATGAAGGCGCCGTTGGTGATGCTAAGGATTCCGATGGTTGCAGATCTGTCAGAGAGGCGACAGGATTGCAGCACAGGTGTGGATAGTGTAGAGGGACCGTGATGATGGAGGTAGCTGTTATCCGCTGATGACGGCCGTGAGGGTGCTGCTTCCACCTGCTCTCATCGTGTATGAAATACCGTAACGTTCACCAATATATTGGCTCTGTTGCTAACGGGCAGGACAATAAATCTGCAAGCACAAACTCAGTTTGTGAGTTTCATACGTCATATACCTTTACGGCAGCTTCGTGTACTAGAAAACAAAGTGTTCAGGAAAATACTGTCACGTTTTGGGTATGTCGCGCGGTAAATAACTTCACGTGGGTCTCGGATTTACCGAATCTTTATTGTGCTTCACTTATACACACGCACGCCTTACAATTATTATCACTTGCAGTATCACAGTTACTGCTTCTACTATATCTCGGCCAATACTAGACTGCTTTCGGCGGCGGCCTTCTGAAGACTGTCTTCTTGCTGTCTTCTTTGTTCAAAGTCGAAGTCACTTTATGACATCCACAGCTGTCAAGCAGACTCCAAAGCAGTGCCAACTCGCAACTTCTTTGTACGTGTCGTAAGCTCGGCTTATGTAGGTGTTCTGCGGACTGGATACCAGACACCATTCCTCACGGTCCCGTTTCTACTATATCGACAGTCTGTTGTTACGTAACGGGCCTTCTGTTGTCCATCTCCGGGGGAACGTGTTCGTTGTTTCGGCATTGTCTACGCAACGGTTCACTGTTATTGCGTTACCATGGAAGTGCCTATTCCAATCAAGTTACAATACATTTACAGCATCTGCGTGTACTGGAAAACAAGGTGCTTAGGAAACAACATCGGGCCTTTTCTTTCCTTTAAACGCTTCCGTCTGCCAGTATAGAGTGAGTATAGCAAGAACTACAATAATTGTGTAATTAAGTGGCACATGTTTTGTGCATATTTACAATTAGTAAACTTTCCGGTAATGATAAACCTTTTTTGCACTTAACTTCATCATTTGACACATGCGCCATTTTGGAGACGTTTATAAAAATGTGTTTAAACAAGAATTTATAGGGACAACCTGAACCATTTCCGTAGAAGAGAAAGTATATGAAACGAATAGATGGTGGGAAACTTGTGTCTATCAGTATGTTTCGGCTACGAAACTATTAAACAAAATTCTATTAAATTTTACATTGCGGTTCTTCTCCGAAATTTGTCTTGCACATTAATTTTGATTCATTTAGGGCCTACAGTGGAATGTAAATGGCAAGTGACATACACCTAATAATAAGAAGTTCTAAGAAGAACTGGTCGCCCCTTGTCCTTGCCACGACACAGGTCGCATAAACAGAAAACAACGCCTCCAGCAGTTCTTTTATTGTTGCCTGCGTATTCGTTTCCAGGGTAACATTTTTACCGAGTCGTTTCCCAGCAACGATAAGGAGATTTTTATCAACCCGTTGCATAGCAATGGCAGGGGGATACACATATAGAGACAATATGATGGAGGGATATACTAAATACACCGTCGAGATTGGCGGAGCCGGGATAGCTCAGTCGGTATAGCGACTAGCTACGGGCTGGACAACCGAGGGGTCGGGGTTAGAGTCCCGGTAGGGTCAAGAATATTCTCTTCTCCACATCGTACAGACCGGCTGTTGGTTCCACCCAACATCCTATCGAATGGGTACGGGGGGCTCTTTCCCGGGGGTAAAGCGACAGAGGCGTGAAGCTGACCACTCACCTTCAACTAATGCCGAGGTCAAGAAAATGTAGATCTATACATCCACCCCCATACGCCTTCATGGCTTAGTGCTTAATTAATTAAGCACAGGGATAACTTTACCTTTTACCGTTGAGATGGGCTCGGGTGTCATTATAGATACACCAAGTTTCATACAGTCTGGTCTAGCCATTCAAATTTGACAGGGGAGATACAAAGACAAGTAGACAGCATGCAGATCACATAAGTCTACATTCGCTACTTTCAAAATAAGGAAACTAGGCTAAAAATGGTCTTCGTTGAATTCTGCAAAGCAGATAATCTTTAAAAGAATAGGCACATTAGATAACACACAATTCCCAATAACATTTACAATTTGTATTCGAATATTTATTTTCTATGTTATAAGTTATTGGTAAAATACAGAGAGAATTGTGCTATGATTTCTAGTTTAAGTTGTTCTGAAACATTGTATTTATATCTTCTACGCAAGGGAGCAGACTGTCGGCGTTAATTAGTCTCCTTGTTGTGGAGTAAATTACATAGTTTATTTTGTATTTAAACAGTAAGGAACTTTTATAATTAAGGGAAGTCTTTTTTAAAAACGTAATGGAAGTTACTGTGATTCAGTTCATACATATAATATTCCATAATTTCAACACAACTCTGTAGGAATGGTTGCATATACCGGGAGCAATGCATACGGAATATTAAACTTGAGGTCTTCACGGTTGTGGAGATTCATATCACAATCTCCTGGGTTGTGACGCCTCGTAGATTTGTGGGCGAATAGCAAATTTTCGAAGAAGCATACCGCCTTGATCTTCAGGTTAGTAGATTAAATCAGTATTATTTTCTTCCAGAAGTTGGTGTTCACATACCAGGCTACATGACTCTAATGTATATATAGAAGATTGCTATAGTAACGGAGTTCAACACGTTTCTGACAGATATACCGGTACTATACAAAATTCACACCACAAGTTTAACTCTATGAAAGATAAATGCCTCTCAATTGTTTCCTTGTACGTTTGGCATCAGCAGTACGGACCTAAATCAGAATCGATGCTAATAAAATATGTAAAATTGATATAAATACGTACTCTGCTTAAACATGTCATACGTAGTTCAGGAAATGGATAAATATTCCAACACGTGGAAATAAATGCGAGCAATCCCGTGTTCTTTAACTACAGATAGAAACTGTATTATAAATATTACAAGCCGGCCATGGTACCAGCGCGGTCTAAGGTATGCACTGTCTTCGCTCGCTCGGAAGCCGGGGTCGTGGTTTCGAATCCCAGTCAGGGCATGGATGTTTAGTGTTTGTGTGTGTTTGCGTTTTTCTATGTTTATGTACAGGTGGGGGCCTTGCGACTAGCTGATCACCCGCCCAAAGAATCCTACCGAATATCTAAGCTCTAGTAAACCGAAGTGAAACGGAGAGTTTCATGAAGGTAGACCAAGGCCCAAATTGGGGATGTAGCGCCAANAAGGGGGGGGGGGGAAACATTAGAAACTTAAGAGATACTGATACTAGTCTTAAAATTATATGTAAGTGTAGTGAAGTGCCTGGTGTGAACAGTTTTCACCTTTCTCTATGAATTATCTGCAGTTATTTTAAAAATTGTCTTTTCCCTTGCAGGCACCTTGAAGTCTAATGAGAAAGCATCTATCATTAAACAAGGTGAGTTTGATGTTTATCTATTTGATAGCCAGTACAACTGTAATATACACCTGTTTGTTATTTGCATGAGATGCGTGAAATTGGTCGACAAAGTGGCACTGAGGCTGGTTTTCTCTTAATATTTCCTTTCCTTTACCAATTTTCATTCCCAAAAGGGATCCCAAATCCATTAATCATATTCTCATCGATGGAATATATTGTCTGTATTGACACAACCTGCTCATCCTGATTCCTGGCCCTTGGATTTTTCTACCCTGAATATGGAGGCGATAAGTTCCTCCGAAACGTCGGCTCAAACAAGATCGGCACGGCGCCACATCCCAGAAAACGCCATTCTTCAGGGTCACCGCCGTGAAAACCTTAAATCCTACAGATATCAGTTTGTCCAGAATGGCTTGTGTACACAGCTCAATGGTCACCTTTAGCACTTGACCTCTACTTTCTTTCCCGATGGCAGTTTCACGGCGATCTGATATGCTGAATGCAGTGGATTACGTCGATGTAGGTCAGCAACGTCCCCCGAGGGACTGAGTTTCAGTAGCTACTTCCCAGGGATGGAAGGAGGCATTGACGATTGGGGTTTAGTCAGTGTGGTTACCTTTCCAGCTGCTGCAGGACTGTAATGTGCAGGAGACGCCTGACCCTTTCTTCATCAGAGACCTGCTTATTAACTTTGTAATTAATATGCAGCTCTGTTATGCTGTACTCTGTATATGCGAATGATAAGAAGATGGACTTTCGGAACGACAGAAATAAGTTTACGACAAAACAAGACAAGCAGGTTAGCGTAGATATGAAGTCC
This sequence comes from Cryptotermes secundus, assembly GCF_002891405.2. Taxonomy (NCBI): domain Eukaryota; kingdom Metazoa; phylum Arthropoda; class Insecta; order Blattodea; family Kalotermitidae; genus Cryptotermes; species Cryptotermes secundus. The sequence goes on from NW_019733936.1 coordinate 64,130, forward strand.
TTATATTGTGTTCCGGATATATCCGGTTCAATTCTCGGCCAAGTTACCAGCCTAATGACTTGGGTGTGATATTTCTCAATATATACAGGCGATTGGCTGGACACTATAAATGAACGGGTTGTTGTAGCCTCGTTCCTTTTAACCACGCTTGATAACCTTCCTCAATGAATCGACTCTATAATCGATGCTCGAGCAAGGGCCCAGTCGTCCAAACTAATATTTCCTGTTTTCCCCCCTGAAAGTGCTGGGACCTTATCTTGGCTGATTTGTCTTATTTCAATGCTAGAGAAGATTTTACTTTGACTGAGGATTTTCGTGACTTCCCTCCGGCAGATTCTCTTTTGCCTTTGTTGACGTTTCTCGCACTTTCATTCCTGCAGAGGTTGGGATATTATCTTGACTGTAGATTCTTGCCCGTTCTCTCCGGAAATTGAGAGAAGTTTCTTGCGCTTTCCTTCCTGCAGAGGCTGGGATATTACTTTGACTGTAGATTCTTGCCCGTTCTCCTCGGAAACTGAGTGACGTTTCTTACGCTTTTCTTCCTGAAGAGGCTGGGATATTACCTTGTCTGTAGATTCTTGCCCGTTCTCCCTGGAAAGGGAGAGAAGTTTCTTGCGCTTTCTCTCCTAAAGAGGCTGGGATATTACCTTCTCCGATTGTGGCTTTTCGTTAAAAATAGTGGAAAATCGGACTTCAAATCCCGGAAGAAATATGGATTGTTCTTTGTTATCGTCTTAAGCCTCACTCAGCCTCCTCTCAAATGGATATCGGGTGGTGGTGGTGGTGCGACCCCTACCGTTCATGGAGTGCCAAAATTAGGAACACGTAGAGCGTTTCGCCACATGCCCGCACTTCTTCATGATGCGCCGCCTAGATATAGATACACAATAAACTCTTCTAATGCCTTATACTACTCTCCTATTTGTCTTGTTGCTCCCACGTTGGAGCATACGGCATCCGTGAAACGCTTTGTTTCATTTCAGTTTCTTAATCCTAGGACAGTTGGCAGGAATCCTTGGTGGGGGTCAACCCGTCGCGAGGCCGCTACCTACACAAACACAGAATAATCAGAGAACGGCTTCCATGCCTTGAGTGGGATTCGAACTCACGATCCTAGTGTTCGAGAGCGCCAAGACAGTTCATGCCTTAGATAACGCGGTCACTGTCATCGGCTCATACACTACTGGGAACCTACATATAAAAGAGACTGCAACATCAAATCAGAGATTTTCTAGTATTTAAGTAAATAGATTATAGCCAGTATTGAAAAGTATTTCACTGGTCAGTTATGTGGTACTATTTCCACAATGCATTAACCTCTGTGGTGATGTCATGTCGACTGAGATATGTCGACATGATTATGAATAATCCACAGAGAGAAACAGAAGCGACTGAATGTCAGAACTATTTCGCACTCAAGAACACCGAGTTTTGTCCTACAGCTGGAGGATCGATTATCATCAGGTTATTCTTGGTCTCACTCGGTATAAGATGAAAACGGTGGATAGTATCTCAAAATAGGCCACAACCCCTTCCCTCAGATCATTATAATTTAGAATCTTTCTATATTTCTGTGCTGTATGTCCTACGAAGTTGATCAGTGTCATTAGGTTCTCTAAGAAACAAAACAGTAGAAACATCTCGTAGCCTATTTTAAGGAATTTTCCCCGAATTAGCATAAACATTTTGACATTTAGGCCGTTTCTAGGGAACAAATTGCCGAACACTTTTCCACGGAGATGCGATTCTTGGACACAAACCATCGCTGGGTGTTAAACATTTCGTAGGATCCGAGAATGGAAGATGTAGACTATTGGAAACCAGACCGTTGCTGCGGAACAAACAGGCGTGTCCATGGACAAGACCAAGCAGCAGACATAAACTACAATACGCGACTTTGTACAAGCGGTCGTTCAGCTAAGAAGTGATTCATTCAAAAGTCATTAGTCATTCGTAATTCATTCATAAACCAGAAGTGAGTGAATCGTAAATCTGAACCAAGTCAGTCACAATAGAAGAAAGTGTAGCAGAGAAGACAATGGTAGTCCAAATAGAATGGAGAGAGTCTTAGGCAGTCATTGCTTGTGAGCTGTTGCAATTTATCGTGGTTAAGACAGATTGTAAAGAATGTGTCCATAAATCCAATCATCCAGTACAGAACCCGTCTTACTAGTCACACAATCCCCGGATACGCGACAATATATTGAGAAAATTTTGAAAAATTCGAACCATTTTAGTCGGAATTCAGATGGTGAAATTTTGTGCATCCCTCTCCTTAAATTGGTTTAACCTACACGCATCAAGTCAGAAGCCGATACTCCGCGTGTGCAATAGTAGCAGCCCTGTGGGATACTGAAGAAAGTACGCGATATACTTCAAACGCCTGTACTGTAGAAAACACTGCAATGACGCTTAAATTGGTAATACTGATCCACACAGCGGAAAAGAAGCAGAAAAGAAAATGGCTCACAAAAATTTATCAGGGAAAGTTCTGTTTGAAGTGCAGACGATATTACAACCTCTCAGAGCCAGAACATGTTAGATGCAACAGTTCATTGCTGCTTCTTAGTTCTGAACTTAGTTCAAGTGTTAAAGTACCTCGCATTTAGGACCACAACGTTCACTTTCAGACCATTACACCTGTAATATTGGGCTGTTATACTTTCTTTCCGATACTTAAAGTAAAATGAAATTTTTATGTCACAGAAATATTTATGGAGGGGTTCATATGCACGTAGAGTTTTTAGGATTCGAGGTTCTTACAGCGGTTTTTATAAAGAGATTTATGACGTGGGATATAACGCCGGAAAGTAATTGGCATTTCTGAGGAACATGCTGGCTCCATCTTCAGGATCGAGGAATAAGCCAAGCAAGACACCAGCTTGAAACAGGGAGAAAATATGGAGCAAACGCTGCTTGTTTCCTGCTTTATGCTGGTTCCTTTATGGCTTATCGGCTTATCTTAGGACTGAACCCCAGCGGCCACAGTGACAAGCTGGTGACTGACCCCACCTGAGCTGTGGTACGACCCACTTCGGGCTCCGTAGTTGTGTCCTTAGGGAGACAGGCTGTGAGGATGGGAGGTCGTGGCCCACGATCTTGTAACTTGGAGAGGTACTAAGCTAACGGTGTTCAATCTTCCGAATATGTCTGCTGTAGTGTTAGTTACCAAGGCATGAGTAAATGGATGCCGGACGAAGATAATTAATGTAAATACGATAAATAAAGTATATAATGTAAATAATACAAAGTAGATAAGATATACGAGATTAGACACACTCAGCAGGAGTTTATAGATAATTAGTTTGGTCGGTCAGACGGTTGATTGTTTGGTTGGTAGGTAGGTTTATAGGTAACTTGGCTGATTATCCGGTTGATTAGTTTGTTGATGGCAGACACTGATGATTGGTAGGTAGGTAGATAGGTATGTAGGTAGGTAGGTAAACTTGGTAGTTAGGCTGGTTGGTATGTCTGTCGGTCGGCCGGTAGGCAGGCATTTTTAGTTACTAGGTACGTAACTTGGTAGTTAGATAGGTTGGTTGGCTGGTTCATTAGCGGGAAAGTTTTCAGGTAGGTAGGCAAGTAAGTTGGTAGGCACGTAAGTTGGAATTTATGTACGTTAGGTGGTAAGTTGGTAGCTGATTTAGTATGTAGGTACTTTGGTTGGTAGGTAAGTTCGTAGGTAGGTAGGTAATATTTTGTACGTACGTTGGTTGCTAATTTATAGGTAGGTAATTTTGCATGTGCCCGTCATTCGAGCGGTCTAAGGTATACGAGTATACCGTTTTCGCCCTCTCAGAAGCCGGGATCGTGAGTTCGAATCCCACACAAGGTATGGATATTTGGTATGTGTATGTGTTTATTCTGTGTTTGTGTTGTCCTGTGTTTAGTTAGATGCCTTGCGACGGGCTGATCACTCGTCCAAGGAGTCTTACCTTCTGTAAATTGATCCTGAAACTGAAAATCAGAGGCCAGGGACCAATGGGGCTGTAGCGCCAGTGAAAAGAAAAGGTTTTATGTACGTTGGTTGGTAGGTAGGTAGGTAATTTTGTATGTACGTACGTTGGTTAGTAGTAGGTAAATGGGTGGGTAGGTTGATGGTAAGTGGGTAGGTGGGTTGATGAGTTGGTAGGTTGGTTGCTTAGTTGTTTACTTGGTTTGTAGTTAGGCAGGCAGGCAAGCAATAAGCAGAAAGTTGGGTAATTAGGAAGAACATCTTGCCTCTTACACTAAACTATGAAATTATCTTATTACGTCTGTCACAGTTTATGTTCTTGGCATTATACCGTTCAAATAGTGCTGCCATTTCAGACACTTGCTCTTACAATGCAATATACTTAACCAGGTTCTGCAAGTTTACAAATGTCATTTGGTTTCAACGAACTTGCGAAATTGCGCTGAGGCAATGAATAATATTGTATGCTGCTAAACATCATGCTCAGTTTAATGGTGTTAGAGATGTGATTAGCTTACAAGCAACTCGACATGCATTACTGTAACGCTGTCACAATTACGGCATCTAACATAGATATGACAGTATATATGTATACGTAGCTTCCCAGTAAAACAAATGGGCTCAAGCTATAAAGCCGACTGTTTGTAATATATTCAGTGCAATAACAATAAAATTGGGATCGATAGCAATAAGAAAATTACTTTCATGAAGGAATTCAGAGTAACGAAATTCGCCGAATGTTTGCTAGCATTCAGTTCAGGAACTTTTACATTACTGCCTCCTATTTAAAGCTTGGGGTTTAAAACATTCAAAAGTATATTTTTACCCGCTGCTTTCTATATGTGTGACAGTTGGTCTTTCGCCTATTTGAAGAATGTAGAAGGAAGGTGTTTGAGAACAGTGTATTGAAGAAATTTTTTAAAAATAAATGGGGAGAAGTATTAGAAATGTGGAGAAAATTACATAATGAGGAGCTTCATAATTTATACTCTTTATCAAATATCATTAGAGATGTAAGATAAATCCGAATGAGATGCGCGCGCATGCGTCATGCAGAGTGAAATTATTGAATGCGCACTGAATTTTAATAGGAAATTACAGAGAAAAGACTACTTGTGAGACTTACTGATAGATGGAAAGATAATATTAAAATGAATTAAAAAATGAGATGTCAGGTTGTGAGAAGATTGATTTCGTGTAGAACAGAGTTCTGGTTCGGGTTCTTATCCAAACGATAATAAAACTATGGGTCCAATAGAAGTCAAGGAACATGATTGAGATATTTTTGGCTGCTCAAGGAGAACTCTGTTTTAAGGAATTAGGTAGCATAATTGCTTTAAACCTACAAGTAGTCCTTTACAGGACGCTTCTTTTTAATCAGTCACATAAGAACACTAGAGATTGTACACAGTTCAGTTATTCAGTTATTCAGTTATTCAGTATTGAGGGGGTGGGTTACCCCATGCACCGCGACCAGTTTGATCTATTGTGCGTCCCCCTTTGAATTTCTACTGTCTCCATACCCTACCGGTACTGGTGCTTGCTATCTTTCCCTTTCTGCCAGCGAGGTTTCGGCCTTCTACTGGCAGTGGTATCTAATAGCTAGTCCCTTTCTGTCAGTGAGGTCGTCCCTCCTCTGGCAGTGGTACCTAAGCTCCCCCATCTACCGGAGGCATTGGAAACTACTTAGGTGGGAAATTGCCTAAATTTAGCTCAGAGGTCTCCTAGAGACATGAGGTTCTTTTACGTGCCGTAAATCTACGACACGGGACCCACGGCTTAAAGTCCCTCCCTTAAAAATTCCACGACCTCCGCCGGGTTTGAACCCGCGTACCTTGAGTCATAAGGTGGGAACGTTACCGCTAGACTACGGAGGCCGCTTTTGTACAGTGTAAAAAATTGTAATTAAATTTATCATCTGCTTTAACAGCGAAAGACTGAATTTTTCACTCATACAGTGTCTGTGTCATTTTGTATAATTCCAAGGACAGAAAGTGGTTATTTCCATAAACAACATTAATCGGTTTGCCTTTGCAGCTGAAAGGGAGATTGTTTCCTGTGAAGTACGAACTGAACTTTTAAACTTTAATGCAGTCTTACGTGTATTGTAATAGATTACAATAAAATCAGTTTACAACGGAAGAGTAAGGCCTTTGAAAATTTCATTTTTCGAGTTAGATTCTGTTTTTCTACCAATACATTTCTTCTTCTTCTTCTTCTTCTTCTTCTACTACTACTACCACCGCCGCCGCCACCACTACCAAGGCTACTACTACTACCACCACGGCTAAGACGACTACTACTATCATCATTAGCACGGGTAATAATGCTACTAGTAACACTAGCAGTACGAATGCTATTACTAACACTACACCTAATATGGCGGCGGCCTACACCGCCACTAATTCTTGTCACTATCCCTCTCCGACGTTGAGGAGTGCGTTTCTTGAGCTTTACCAGTTCCAAATATTTATAATGTATCTGTCCATCTCTTTCGACGTCTTCCTAAATCCCTTCTCCCTTTCTATTCCTTTTTTTCATGTTTGTCCTGCGTAGCTTTCATCATTCTTCAATATGATTGATTCGCTTCTATCTAATATCGTCTACTCCCTTATACTCTTAAAAATGTTTAATCTTTCACTGTGTGTTAGTTTCATTTTTTCTCGTAATACCTTAATCCATCATCATGTCTCTGGAACCTCATTTAAGAAACTTGTATTCCCGTTTCGTAACTTTCTCTCGTTTCTCAAATTTCATATCCACACAAGAAGGCTGAAACCACAATTGTTGTATAAAATTATATGCGTACCATTATAATTTCTTCTTTAAGTACACTTCTATTATCGATGTTTTGTATACTGATCTTAATCTCAGTAGTATAAGTTATTTAGCAACTTAAATAATCGTAAATTTACTCCTATTCAAGAACATCATTATTTATAACAAATTTTGATGACGTAGATGAATTTTGTTTATTAATATAAAATATTCACTTTATATTATATTTCCTCTATGATATATACAAATTCTTGCCTCTTATTTCTCTTTGAGATTGCTGCTACTTGCTTATCTGTACATAATAATGTAAAAGTAATATTGCTATAAAAGATATGACATTTTTATTACCATTACTTCGAGATGGCAAAAGAGTATATAATTCGTAAATATCTTAAATTAATAAAAGTTATACTTTTCCATCCTGTATATTACTTCTGTTGTATATATTTTTTTTTAAATGTGTAGACACTATATTTAGTATGCAGTCAGTTTTTAGCCTATATACCTCGTGTCATCAAAACATAGGATAGCTAATTGGAAAAGATTTGGAATGTCACCGCGGCCTAATAGAGGTACTATCCCAAGATTTAATTCAAGCATTGAGGAAAACCACGAAAACATCAAACAAATTAGCCGAAGTCGCGTCGCGGGTGAGATACTAACAGAGAATCTCAATAGCACGCGTGTCTAGGGGAGGGTCACCCCTATGTCAACTTACTCCACCGCGATTTATTTCAATTCATCACACGTACTGAGTAGCATTTTTTTCGTTATATATAAAGAGAGAGAGAGAGAGAGACTATATATCCTTACTCGATAAAGTGTTTTGACGTAAACAGTACATATTTGGAGATAAAAATTTTGAAGTTTATGTCGCCGTACAACATTCAGTCAAGCAGTGAATTTATTACGATTTAATAATAATGCCTGTGTTTAAGCTGTATTATCTTCCTTCGGTATATAACTTATGCACATGAATAATAAATCCTGTCATTTGATCTTAAATTCCAGTTACTGTTACTAATTCAGCGCTACTAAAACACAGAGTATGCAATGATTACGGTGGTTGGATGCACGAGACCAAGAACAGTCTCCTGACATTACTGTATCCACAAATGAGGCTTCCAGGTGCAAATTGTCACTGTCATTGTTTACCTGTGACCAAGTTATGTATATTCAGCATTGTTTGTATAAGTGGAAGCAGAAATGGATATTGATGAAGTTTATTGACCGAGAAATATTATTTTCAAACAATACAGATGATAGACATATTGCTGCTTATACGTTGTGATCCATAGTTGCTATTACCGAACAAAGAACAACATATCAACAAACTAGTGATGTGATAGGTGTAAGTATATACACAGTGTGTCCAGGTTCTGTTAGCATTGCGTTCATTAAAAACACAAGACCTGAATTATTTTCAAAATTTCACTCTTTTTATTCAAAATAGTCTCCTTCTGAATCAATACATAGCTGGAATCGATTGAATTGTTTCCGAAAACGGTCACTGTACTCCTTTTATGGAATCGCTTTTAAAACTGCGGTACATTCCCTTTGGATGTCCCGGATGGTGTCGTGACGGTCTCTTTTCATGGCCAACTTAACTTTTGGGACAACCAGAAATCTGCTGGAGCCAAATCTGGCGAATGCGGAGGATGATCAAAGACCGTGATCCCTTTTCTTCCCCCAAATCGCGAACGAGCTTCGATTTGTGGGGTGGGGCATTGTCTTGGAGGAGCGACCAGGAACCTTGCTCTCGGTAATCACGTCGAATTCGAAGAATTCTCGCCCTAAAACGATTGAGGACTCCGAGATAATAATCAAAATTCACTGTTTGACCTTCTGGCCGAAATTCCTTGTGAATGATTCGTTTTGAGTCGAAGAAAACGGTTGGCAGTGTCTTTATTCGACTCTTTTGCATGCGCACTTTCTTTGGTTTCGGCTTCTTTGGAATCAACCAAGCTGCACTCTGCCGCTTTCTGAGAGGCTCATATTGAAAACACCATATCTCGTCACCAGTAACAATCTATTTGTAAATTTTGTATCACTTTAGGCCGACCGTAACATGACTTTGCAGTGTTCCACTATGGCATGTTTTTCATTGCCTGACAGCGCGTGCGGTACAAACCGCGCATAGATCTTCCATTTGCCCAAATCCTTGGTCAAAATTTGATGCACAGTACTTTCTGGTATTCCCAAAAGCTCCTCGATGAGTCTTGCAGAAACACATCTGTCTGATGCAAGGATTTCGGTCACTTTTTTTCACATTTTCTTCAGTGCGACTTGTTCTCGGCTTTGAAGCACGTGGAGCGTCTTTAATGTCCGCCCTGCCGTCACGAAATACAGCATACCACCGAAAAATGTTCGAGCGACTGAAACAATCACTACCGTACACACTTCTCATCATTTCATACGTTTCTCCGGCTTCTCCGTTTCAGGCTTCCCGACACACCCGATGCATGGATCGTGCAGATTCTGACGTATTACTTCCATGACAGAGCGTGAGAATTGAAGTAACTGTCTACATCATGAAGAGTGTTTTGGATTTTTGTTGTTTCTGGGAGTGGTTTGCAAATTAAAAATTGCCCACTGATGTCTCCACTAAAAACACACTTCCTGAATGTTAGGAGTTGAGCTTTCCCAGTGATGTCAGTTGCCTCGTCTAACTGGATGGTTGAAAGTCTTCTTCTTCATAGTTAGCTATCATTTGTGACTCAGTCTTGCATACGTCGACTAATAATGTTAACTGACATACGGATTTTTAAATTCTCTTGCAAAACATATTTACAATTTTACAACATGCTGGTGAAGTTACTGACTCAGAAATTGCATGTGATTTCTCTATACTGTCATGATTGCGGCAACGGTATGGTTTGCTTCTCGATCTTTGTCAGCAATAGGTCTGATTTTGGCCCATTGTTTAGCCTGGCATGTTTGATCAGCTATAAGCCTTTTAAAATAATCAACTGGTTTCTCGCATAAATGTGAGTGCTTTGTGTGAAGGTGTCTTTTCAGCTTACTTAGAACCACAGCTTCCTTTACCAGTTTGTCACTACAAACAATGCACTTAGGACATGGGTGCTCTTCTCCAGACGAAATAAATCCAAAGGACAAATAGTTTTCATTATATTGGCGCACGACGGTTTCATAACGAACACTAACTGTGTTAGTGAACTAGCGCCAGCCACGCTAACTTAAAAAAAAAGTAAAGTAAAGGTATCCCTGTAACAGACCGTGGAGGCCCACAGAGATGTGAGATGTTGAGATTCCCACATTTTCTAGACAATTGGCTCACAGATGGCGGTAAGGTTATCAGCCCTACGCGCCGACCGCGCTTTTCTCCTCAGGAATTTCCTGGTACTCATTTCTGTTAGAGGCTATTCGACCTCAGTGTCATAGTGTGGCTGGAAGAAATAGGTCTACTGAAAAAATCCACCTCATCGCGACTCGAATCCGCGACCTTCCTTGCCTCAACCAACTATGCTGTTTTATAATTATTGATCTGTCCATGTCCAATAAGACCTAAAGAATCAACTAAATTCAGAAATAAACAAAAGTGGATTGGTGCCAGCTCACACAGAAGAACACACCCGAACTGAGCAACAGCTGACTGAAGAGTGACACTGTTGGCTTGAAAAGCAAACAAGTAAAAATACATTGGAGAGATATTTTGTTATCGGGAATATTAGGGACGGAAGTTCTTGGCATATTACTATAATAGCTTTGTTTATTAAACTCTTATTTTTCATTTTATCGGCCTTTTATGAAAAATATACAGTACTTCTAAAATTTCCTTATATGATTTATTTATTCCTCAATTTGTTTCCTCACTTCTCTTCGACCTTCCCCTAAACTCCTGCGGCACACCAGTTGAAAATCGCTGATCTAAAGCATAAGTAAAAGGACGTGTTCTGGATTATTTATTTCTTCAAATAATTTAATCTGATGACAAACAATAAAACTTTGACGGGATGTACATATATTTACTTTTGACGTTGAACATAAAGAGAACACAGACTTCATAATAGACATAAGAATAACTTAGTAAATAAAATCTCTAACACTTGTACATTTTGTCCATAATTCAGAAGCTGCATATGACAGTGATGGAGACTCTGAAATGCAAATATTACCTGAAATTATTATATTTCGACATGAACTTTCAGATTCTCAAAATTAATTAAGATTTTAAACAACCACTTTTAAACAATTAAGAAGTTTATATATTTACTCGTACGTGAATATACTATATTGTATGTATGTATGTATACAGAGGCTCTTTATTCATACAGCCCGAGGATATTGTTATTATCTCATTTACGACTATTAACAATTAATTTTACTTGTATTTCTCCAAATCCGTAGAGTTAATAGAAAAAACTGTATAATGGTGCAGGTGCTTTGATTTAGAAATACTTATTTAGACTAACCTCTTTATATATATATGTATGTATGATTATTTAACACACTATTAACATTAATTCACATCCGTAGCTAAGTAATATTAAAGACTAAATCGTCTATTGCCGGTCACGGTAGCCTAGCGGTCTAAGGCATGTACTGTCTTCGCTTGCTTGGAAACTGGGATCGTGGGTTTGAATCCCACTCAGGGCATGTGTGTCCGTTTTTCTGTGTTTGTGTACATGTAGAGTCCTTGCGACGAGCTGATCACCCGCCCAAGGAGTGCTACCGAATGTGTAAGATCTAGAAAACGAAGTGAACGGAGAAGTTCATGGGGGTAGGGCTAGGCCCACTGGGGCTCTAGCGCCAAGGAAAAAAAAGTCGTCTATTATCAGCTTGCTAATTCTTACAGCTGGTTCTAATATTCTTTTTCGCGTTTTCTGTCACATCATGGGCCACTTAAAACACATTATGAGCTAACTGTAACGTCTTCATTTCCCTGAATAGCATCGTAATTTAAGTCAGTTGACCTGAAATTAGATTATGTTTGGATAATTTTGACTCAGATATTAAAGCAAAAGGAAATTACAACATTTCAAGAAAGTAGCACACGATATGAAATATATAAATTAAAATCAATGTATGTATCTCGCTGGATACAGCTAAGCGTAGTTGGGCCTGTTTTGCTTTTACGAAGTCCGGTGTTCCGTTTAGTTTCGAAATTCCCCGCAGCTTTGAGAACCAAACTTTTGTAATTACATGTCAACACAGAGTAACTGTGACAGATGCTACGCTGCGTCCCTCTACCGTAACATATAGGGATTCCTTACTCGAGACTTAAAAATAACATAGAACTATGAATCCTGCTAAGCGGAACACTGATATCAGTTGTACATGGAATATGAGAATTTTCTTTATGTTTGGGTTACATTTTATGACTAGAATTACTTTCCTTTCACAACATGTTCAGCATTCGATAAGACACGGAACGTATAGAAAACACCGCTTCCAACAGTTCTACTATTGTTGGATGTGCATGCAGTCCCGCGGCAAAATTTTTACCACGCCGTTTCCTAGCAATGATAGGGGGATGCACAGATACAGATAGCAAAGATCTCAATAAGCCTTGATTGATTTTTTTCAAAATAAGGAAATTAGACAAAAGAAACGTACACGTATAGAAAGGAAACTGCATATTAGTAAGGTTATTTTGTAAATGTTTGTGATAAAGCTTTGTTTATTTAACTACTATTATGTAGGACAATATACATTTCTGATGTGTATTTGATAGTCTACACATGAAATATCGAGAGCTGTTTCTGCTCTCATTTGCAGGTGATTTGTTGTCATTATTGTTACGCAGTCTTTAACTTTTACTTTCGACACAATATATTTCGTCCCAAAAGTGTCATCTTCAGGTGTCTTATTATGCTGAAACTGTTACACTGCACTAATGTTATCCATTCATCATATATGCACGCTTCAAAACGGTAGAATCCTAGTCTAACTGGTATGTGCTGAACTAGCACAGGCTGTAGTTCATTTAATTTAAATCAAATTAAATCTATTAAAATTTTCTGCTGAAATTTCCTTTGTCTTTTAATTCATATTACACCTCATAAGGATCATCATCCACTTTTTTTTATTGCTAGTGAGGTGGAACTAAGTCCCTTGTACTGCGGCCACTTATGGCCTATTGTACCAGCCCCAGATGATAGGTGAGGGTGATTGTGGAGCAATTGGTGGAATGAAGATTGGCAGGGGAACCGAAGTACTCGGAGAAAACCTGCCACCGCGCCACTTTGTCCACCACAAATCCCACTTCACCAGACCCCGGGATCGAACTCGGGCCGCCGCGGTGGGAAGCCAGCGACTAACCACTTGAGCTATGGCGCGGCCGATCGTCCACTTGTTTAGATCTGTATCATTTTCTTCAGATGTTTTATTGCAGGAGCGTCTTTCCTATTCGTAAGCTCGTTGTTGTGTTACGTCTGCAATCTGTAATTTTGCCCCTTGTTTGTGCGTTGTTCCCTCTAATAGCGTTGTGGTTTTGTCTCCATAGATTACAAACGTAACACAACAACGGACTTCAGAATCAACAAAACGTCATACGAAAAGGATACAGATCTAAACAAGATAATAAGGTCTCTTGTGAAGTGTAATGAAAATTTTGAAAAATTGAAAGAATTTTTCTAATAGAAAATTGTAATAGATTTTATTTGATTTAAATTAAGTGAACTACAGCGTGTGCTATTTTAACGCATACCAATTGACTACGAGTATGGCATTTTGAATCATGAAGCGTCCGTATGTGATGAATGGATAACTTCACTGCAGTGTAGCAATTTTAGCATAGTAAGATACCTGAAGATGGCCATTTTGGGCCGCAACATGTTGTGTCGAAAGTGAAAGTGAAAGAAAGAAGAAACAATTTATTGCATTGTTTTCGTACTGTGTAGTAAATAAACAGTTTTAGATATAGTAATGCAACAGAATGCTTAAATACAGGCTTGAAATGCTTCTTATTGTATGTATTTTAATTATATACAATGCCTTAAAAATACAGAAAATTGATATATGTGTGTGAAGGAACAATGTGAAAAATTATTGTGAATTTTGATGAACCAGACCTTGAATTGCTTCATAATTGTCGGCATTTGACTTAGATAATATTCCTTCACATTCGTAAGAGCAGATGCTTGTTTTCTAAATGAACTGACTCCATGTCAAAAATAATTGTGAATTTGGATTAACCAGATCTTAAATTGCTCCATATCTCTCGGAATTTGAATTAGATGCTCAGAAAAGTAAATCGTCATTGATTTGTACTTAGCAAATCATTTCCATTTCATACCTCGTTTCGACTTCATCTTCATGCGATGGTCGTGTCAAGTTCCTCGGATGAATTACACAGTGGAAGTGTGAAATTAAAATTGAACAATTCTAATACCTTATAACCCTTAATAACTGTAAAATGTAAACTGTTTATTGCATCCAACGATAGGTAATATTTAGTCTTAACATAGTTATCATTTTTACTGCAAAGAGATACCAGAATTTTTATAGCATGTGCTCGTAATTTTAACGATCAGTACAAATTTATTTTGATCACTTTATAACACTTCTGAAATATGTGGTGGAATTTGTTCACGTAAAGAACAAATCAATGTTCATTAGATGGAATACTTTTTACAATATCTAATGGATTAACTTAGACCATTACTTCCGTAAAGTTAGTCTTAATTTATTTATAATACTTCAATAATAATCTCATAATACACAATTAGGTAGAAAACCAAGAATATATAAGTTTCTTTACAAAGATGAACTCATCTTAGAGCTTTCTCCTCTTGCGGTAATTACTAGAAAGGAACAAACATAGCCTTCTGAGATTCAAGCCTTCCAAGAAGATGCAGTTTACTGAGTGGGATAGATATCCTATTGGGAATTAAATTACATCGTACAAGTTTCTTTCGACGTAATTCCGAAAAGAAAAACATCGGCTTAAGAAACAAGCATATTTCAGTTTTTAAACTGAAAAAAGACTAAAAATTCCCCATACGAAGAAAGCAGCCCCAGAAGATTGCTTTCTTCATAGTCACCGCCGTGAAAACCTCAAATCTTACAATTTATAATATTCTGAAAATATGAAAGGCATTAAATTATTAAAATTCTTGAACAAATAGGCAAACCTTAGACTCCCTTCATGATGCATTTTCATTTTCTTGCTGCCGAAAATTTAAATGGTATCACGTTATTACAGCAACCCAATGCGCATCACATTATTCAGTAGGCCTCCTAGAATTGTGCTTTACTTTGAAATTTTATACACGCTTTCATTTTTAATTCCAATTAATTAGAATAGAAAAATCTCTTTCCTTTCTTTCTGTCTCTAATTCAATTGGATTTTTCAGTGCACAGAACGCTGAGGCTCAGTCATCAGAAACCCTGATGAGCCTTTTGGAGGTCCCAGGTTTCGTCCTCGTTCTGGAGAACGACTATCCTGACCAAGGATTCTTACTGATTTCCTTCTGGGCAACTGCTCAGATGGTGTCTTCCCATACAAACCCTTTGCAATTAATCGCGCTGTGTACATACATCACAACTGCACTATACAACCCCTATTTGTGTCTCATTAATCAGAGCACAGACGAAAACACGGAGAACAGAAGACTAAAAATCATAATCCTATACACAGATAAGGATTTCGGTTTATAAATTACTGCATGGTCTACTTTATTATATACGAGTAGCATAGGAAAGTGGTTTAATAAGGGACGTAAAGAGGCAAAAGGTTAAAGTTGTCCGTGTGCTTAATTAATTAAACACTACGACATGAATACATATGGAGGAATGGATGTATAGATCCAAGTTTTCTTGACTGTGGCCTTACCACAGGAGAAAAAGCCCCGGTACCCATTGGATAGAAGGTTGGGTGGGCTCCAGAGCCGGTATGGATGACATGGAGGTGTGAAAATTCATGCATCCAACGGGACTCGAAATCCTACCCCTTGGTAGTCTAGCCCGTAGCCAGTCAGTGATGCTTTCTTAATTCTGTAACATTAGCACGTAACATGGTGAATCTAACACGAGTTCCATCAACTTATTCGTGTGTCAGGCAGTCGCTTGGAAGGACAGAGGTCAGGGGACCTCGTCTCGTCCGACCACGATAACACGTTCCCACTGACTTAACGTTACCTGCGTACGTACACATGCTGAATACATAAAATAGAGTATGGATATTCCTGAACGTAAGGTCTCCAAGGTTTCCTTCTCAGGATTTTGTTTTACTGTGCTTGGAGCCTCATCCTTCTTATTACAAAATTGTCGATTTCAGATGAGCAAAATGGAGGGATCATTTGGTTATGTTCGTGAATCGTAGTCTTCAAAAATCAGGACTCAGCACCTTAAACAGAAAATTTTTCTTCCCATTAAGAATTCAGGTGTCCTTGAAACAGTCTTCATGCATCTCATTCCATGAAGATATTTATGTATTTCTGAAATTATTATCGCGTGAATTTTTTGTCTTTTTCCCCCCATATGTACTGTTATAAATGCGCAAATCTAAAATGTATGTTCTAGGATGACACGAATACTGTCAGACCTAGAAATTCAGGCTTCTCATTCTTAGCTTATTTTCGGTATTTTGAAGAAAAATGAAAGCAGTTAGCCAGCTTTCCTTATTTTGAAAACATTAAATTAAACTTATCCTATCTCCGTGCTCTCTGTGTATCTGTGAATCTCCCCTATTAATTTCTGAATGCATGAACAAAAATTCTGTGTAACTTGGTATGTACATTATATATTACGGCATCTGAGTCCATCTCTCATCAGCGTACTTCTCAAATCCCTCCCATCAGTCTGTGTATCTTTATGTGTATCCTTTCTATCGTTGCTAGGCAGATGTCAGTAAGGTTTATCCCTCATCTCACTGCTAGGCAACGGCTCGGTGAACCCGTCCTCGCGAAAAGAGGAAGCGCAAGAATAGAAGAACTGTTGGAAGCGTGTCTACGGTTCTGTCTGTGTAAGCCCCCCCCCCATAGATTTGCTAAGTAACAGCTCGGTAAAGACGTTTCCGCGTTAACTAAGTATTAGAGGCTTCGTTTTCTATGCGTGCCTTGTCGTATCAAAGGAAAGTAGGTTATTAGTTCTTCCCAGAACTTCTTGTTTAAATGTAATATCAAATTGTAACAGATTTTCCTTATAGTAAAACACCAACGAGGAAAATATGTCAGAATTTACGTTTGTAAAGACCCCAATCTCAGTTCAAAAACTCCAGTTAAAAATAATATCCGTGATCAAATGAATGTTTAAATTGCACCGTGGAAATTGTTCTCAGCCGTTCAATATTTTAAGGTTTGTTTTTTGTACCACAAGGTACATAACGCGACATGGTAAGCTAGTGTCACTATGTATGAGATATCTGCTCATTAAATAGGTGTATATTCCACATACATACTTGCTGTCTTTATGTCATATCCTCAGACATGAAACCGATACCTTATAGGTATAATTTCCGGTGACACTCCCGCTGCGATATTAGGCTAAACATAACAGGAGGCTTGACTGCAATATTCGCAAGAATCAACTGTTGAATTTTATCCAGAGTTCCTTCAATCCAGACCATGTCATGTCCAATTTCTTTAAGATTTTGTTGTATGCTGCCCTTTCATCTAGGCTTGTGTCCCAAGAAGTATATTTTTCCTTCAGGTTTTCCAACATACATATATAGAAGCTCCTCTTCATATGCTTGCTACATGTCTCAGTCATTGTGTCTATTTCCTTACAAGAATATTTTGCCTTACAAGGACACAGAGGTTAGGGTGCGGAGGTGTGATGTTGAAGTCTACTTGCAATAAGAACTTTTTATCTTCAATATTTACACTGATTCTGAAATCAGAATATTTCCGGTAATTTTCGAAAATACTTTAGAGACACACTTCTCTAGTAGTTTCCAGACCGGCTCTGGGACCCACCCAGTCTCCTATCCAGTGGATACTTGGGGTGATTTACTGGGAGAAAAGGGGCTGGGGGATGAAGCTGACCATTCACCTCCATCTACTGCCGAGGTCAAGAATTAAGGAGCTATTCATCCACTCCCCCTATGCCTTCATGACATAGTGCTCAACTAACTAAGCACGGGCACAACTTTGCCCTTACCTGTCGAGCATAGGAGTAGGTTTCCTTAACATTACTGCTTCCGGCTTGAACATTAGCAATGCAGTAGCCGCTGACATCAGCTGAGCTCAAGAAAGGTCCAAGTAGGATCTTGAACATGTCTGTTTAATGTCATTATTATTATACCATACCATAATTATGCATTTTAATTAATTATATAGACACTGGAATGATTACAACAGTACCTAGAAGCGGTTCTCATCTCTGACTATATTTTCCACATACACAGCTCTCCACACATCACATTTACATATTAACTCTCTCTTTCAATGAACTGAGTGTAACAAACAATAAAAATTTGCCTTCAACAAAGGTCGGGACTGTAGTGTCGAATGACAAATAGTTACATCACACTAAAGCGGCCTTCGTAGTCTAGAGGTAACGTTCCCACCTCATGACTCGGGGTACGCGGGTTCAAATACCCGGCGGAGGTCGTCGAATTTTTAAGGGCGGAAAAATTCAGGGAACAAGTCCTCCGGGAGGGACTTTAAGCTGTGTGTCCCGTGTCGTAACTTTACGGCACGTAAAAGAAACTCATATCCCCAAAGGGGATCACTGAGCCAAATTCCAGGACGTTTCCCCCCCAACAATAGTCTCTAAGGCCTCTGATAAATGGGGGAAGCATTATAGACACCGCTAAGCAAGTGGCCGAAGTCGCTTGCTCGGCGGGACTGATGGTACGCACTATTTATCGGTAGGGTATAGAGACTGGTAGAATATCATAGAGGGAAGCACAATAGATCAAACTGGTCGCGGTGCATGGGGAAACCCACCCTCTCTAAATAACTAACTAACTGCATCACACTAGCATCTGGTAGTTCTACTCTTAACTACTAAAAGCAATTACTTCTACGTAAGGATAGAATAAGAAGAGAATAACAGGCCTTATGTTTTTGTGTTGCTTATATACGGAGTCTTGATAAGAATTTTGTGTTGACTTCTCCATCAGTCTGATGATTACACGTCAGCTGTATTTTGTCGTCAGAGTAACCAGCAATGAGCATTTGTTTACACTGACTGAAGGTAGCTGAACATAACCTTGCATTCTGAGACGTGGATTTGTGCTATAAACCCATACATCTGTCAGAATTAGAGTGCTAGATTAATTTCAGTAAAGCTGATGCATGTCAGCCTCAGTATTGTTTTCAGTAAATTAATTCTTGTATTTATAATGCTAAAAATGATCAGAATTAAAGGAAACAACGATGAATTCATGAAATAAGATGGATATTGGGTGCAGATAACAAGAAACTCCTAAATATTTGCGAATTAAAGAAAATGTTTATTATTCTAATTGCAGTAACAATTTTTTTTTGGAACGTAGAGTGAGGCTTCTTTTTAACATGTACGACGTTCTTAATTAGAGCCATGTTATCGTCTTTAAATTGAAGTAATATACTATACATATAATACATGCTTTTACCCGCATACACAAAATCCACTCAAATAGTGGGGCACTCAGGAACCTAATTAGACCTTCGAGCTCTTACTCCCCTCTGTCTGGAAAGATGACTTAAAGGCATAATAAAAAGAAAGGGCTAGAGCTAGGTTTCCTTGAGGTAGAGGCGAGGGAGAAATCAGAACAATGCCTTGTGTTGTTTCCCTGGCCGGAATCCATTTTATTAACAATTTTCCTCCGCCTCTTCACTGTAGAAGAACGGAGAAAATCCTCCTGCTAATTCTTAGATGTAAGGGAAGAAAGAACAAGACTGAAGGTAGACAAGAAGCCTGTGTTCCACGAAACAGTCTATGTTAAGAAACACAGCAACCCATTCAAAACCAGCATCACACCGGATTAACCTCGTGGATGGCCGCGAGCAGCTTAGTACACGAAGGCAGATAAGAAGAGGTGGGCGGTAAATGAGTGACTAGAAAGTAGAAGGACATGGCGAAGGTTGTTTGGATCTTGAAGCTCGTTATATCGTAGCCGGAAGATATGCCTCCAACACTATGCCAACTATAGCAGCGGAATACAGAGTAATCGCTCTTCTGAACTGTTGCCAAGCATAGGAGGAAGTCTGGAAACCGAGAGGATATTTAGGGCCGAAGTAAAGATTTCCTTTTTGTAACATTCTCCTTCCTTTCTTTTGTTCTCCAGTAGTTCATTCTCTTAGCAATCCCTTTTTATATCAATGTCATAATGGGTACACACATCTCGCAATACAAGAGACTAACGCAAAAATTAACCCTTAATGTCACAGTAAGAAGAAATCTCCTTTACTTCAGTGCCGTCTTATGTTATTGTCTGATTGAAAAATCGTTCAACAAAACCGTTAATATTAAATTAGGCCCTCAAGTCTGTGAAATGTTTCCCTGTTCCTGGTATTCTCTTCATCTTCTGTTTAACTGTAAGTTTCTTCCTTTTGTTCTTTTTCTTCCTTCTTTGAATGTCAGTCACTCTATTTTGATAGCGTTTATCTAAACCAAGCTGTCTATAAAAGTTCTGGCCAATGTGTTCACTCTAATGTATCCTTACACTGTAAGATTTGAGGTTTTCACAGCTGTAACTATGAAGAATACCGTCTTCTGAGCTGTGACGCTGTGTAGATCTTGTGTGAACAGACGTTTCGGAGGAACGCATCGCCTCCATCTTCAGGGTAGAAAAATCCGCGAGTGCGGAACCAGCGTGAGCAGGTGACTGCAGACTGAGTCACCAGTCGAAAACACCCAGCTGTGTGTCTACACGTAATGACTCGTGAACCGTTGAATTTCGTAAAAGTTGAAAGTAATACGTTTTACAAATACCTGCGAACGTACCGAGATTATCGCTACGTTGGGACAATAATGACTGGCATTTTACATCAAGACCTAGGCACGTTTCTGCGCGTAACTCGGATATAATTCACAAGTCATTCGTGAGCAGCTAGTGAGTAACTTGTTAGAATATTTATTGGTGCCATAAGGATTTGGTTCTATAGCTGCACAGAAGCAAAGAATGTATATTGTGCCTATAAAGTTACGTAAGTTTTGCGGGTTTGCATGTACTTAGCACCAGAATTTTTCTTCTATGCATCCATTTTCTAGCTGGTTATGCAAAGGAAGTATTGCCTTTCGAATAAGCCTAAAACCAAACAATAAATTGGACAAAATTTCTCTTCAGTGATACCATGCTCTATAGTTTGTGTATTTAGGTCTACTTCATTAACATTTAATTCTTACTCAAGCTGTACAGCAAACGGTTGCAATTATTATTCTAAACAACGCAAAAATATATCCACATCCCTCTGAAATACAGAGTGGACGAACGAGAAGCGAGTTAAATATTAGTTTATCGCTTTTCTACACATTTCACTGAAGATACCATCCCTAACATCACTGCAGCATAATTTCTAACTGAACGTCATGATTAGCACATGGATGTGACTAAGTTGGACCTAGTAAATTTGTCTTTGACCTCTGCTGCTGAAACACTGGCAGATTATAATTTATCCTACTAGGACAATATTGTCTTTTTGCTCGCTCTGACTAAATAGAGAGCGTTGTAGTGGAATTGTACACTTTGTCTCGTATGGGCTTGGGCAGATCCTGCGTCGCTCACCCCACAGGAAGTTCCTGCTTCTCAGACCCGTATGATATTGAAAGTCACGCTTTGTTGACGTTAGCTGAAAGTGTTTGGGAAGTCTCGAGCACGGCTGCCTCAAGATATGTTTCAAAACTGGAGACACTAACTACTAGAAGCGAGAGAAGGAGAGATGCGGAGAACTGAGTATTTCACAACCAATCAATATGACTGCGACGCACAACTTTGAATACTCTTAAGTTTTGAAGAACAGATCCTATTTCTCGCTCCTTATACACAGTGGAAGCAGTGAGCGCATATGGGACAAATCATATTCATCCCTGCCCCTCTATCCAAACTTTATCACCGAAATTAATTATGGGATTTCGATAAAATTTGTTATTCGGTTAGTAGACTAAACGTTACTGAGCCTATATAATTTTGGTTCTTACTGATCTAGTTTGGGGCACGTGGTAGCGTAGTTGGTTGAGGGAATATGCTACAAGCCTGAAGGTCGCGGGATCAAGTCCAGATGAGGTCATTGGAAAAGCGGTGGAAAATGCCGGCTGTTCATAATAGTTTTATATCTGATTTTATGCTTTCTTCTTTGAAATTCTGTAATTAAATTCCTTCCGTCTGTTCCCAGATTCAGCTTCATTGCCCGATTTGTGCGGAAATCGCAATGAACACCAGGTTACCAGTCTCAACATATCATCGTAATTTCTGACTTCCTGTCAATAACTGTGCCAGCTGACGGCAGTACAAAGTTGTGAGTTGGGGGTCACCGAACTTTGGGTCTGAAGATTCGTTTGGTATTAGCTTCCTGAATGTGCAACTTTCATTGTGTAACTATTTTTGGGAAATCAAGAATAACGTGACGGATGATCGAAATACACGTATTCATGCTAGGATAGCAACACATGAATCGCTGTAACTAGAACTCTGAACATTTTATCGTGACATCAATAAATATTTATATTATTAGGAATGGTTAAAATAAATTGTTATCTGATATATCATCTTCTAGTATTATATTAATTTGGGCACTATAATAAAACTCAAACAATTAAAAGAAATTGCCACTTTTAGTGTCGGATTGCTTTTGAGTCTTTATATAATTTTATAAACATGGATTCCTCATATGTGAAATTAATATTATTATTTCAAGCACGTAAGTGATATGCTAATACCAGTTTAAAGCCAACAGATTTAATCCTATGTAATCGTGTTCTCTTCTCTCTCATTTAAAATTTATTTTGTTGCGGTTCCCAAGAAGAAATGTTATCTCGGCTTCGCGTTCAGAAGGTATAAGTGGGAAACAGCTATCTGATCGCGCAGCCCAGCAATGGACAGATTTATTTCTTTGTGTTTCTTCTAAGGAGTAGGGAGACCTACGAAGGGGGTAAATAGTGACCCGTTTGAGATTTTGATACGTGACCTGATTTCAGGTTTCTGTGTTCCTTAAATATACAATAAAATGGGATATCGAGAACGCTAAAGGAAAATGGCACAATATCAATAACTTACACTTGTGCATAAAAGTATAACTGTTTATCTAAGCAAGAGATATAGTTACTGAATATGAGACTTTTCCAATGCCAGTAGTTTCAGCCTTGCACCGAGTTACGTGAAGACCTCAGCGGTAACCACGGCAACAAAGACCTGGGCATTGCTCAGCCTCTCTGAGTGGGTACAGGCAGTGACAACGTTCATTTGGAACAAAGAAATGAGTGCTCTGAGGACGTAGATCCTTCTTAAGAATACTCAACGACAGGAAGATTTGCTGCCTGGAAGCTTCGAGCAGTCAACACCACAGGAATAACAAAGCAACTTTGAAGAGGAATACACAGTAAAGCAGGCTTCAAGGACTTAGAATACAGAACGATAAGAGAACACAAAAGACTATAATAATAAGAAGAAGTAGTAGAAGCACAAACATCATTTCAACCACAGACAGGAAGAGAAACTTATTTATCTGGAAACTGATGTAAGTACTTTTATTCTGAAGCTATTTGAAATAATAAATAACTATAATTTTGTGGACGAATAGTTAGTAATTGTTTCGCTTAAAACTGTTGTTTTTATCGACTTTCTGCGCGGAATATGGGTGTTCAAGAGTGGTCTTTGGCAGGACTGAAAAAAACTGTTCTTAATTAAAATACATAATGTAAGCTTATCGGAAAATAAAAGAGTTTCGTTCCTGTGCGCTACAAGGAACACGACGGACAAGTTTTTAATTAGTCAATGTAAGTTGACGTAACATCGAGATCGTTTGTTGTGTGTGTGCTGAAGGCTTAAAACTGTACAGAATAATTGCGAAATACGAACTATGTACCGCATTGTTGATTATAAACAATCAGTATTTTTAGAAAATTCCACCATTATTATACGAATTGGGAAAAAAAATTAACAGTGTTCCAAAGTTACACACTCTTGACACTGCGCGGGCTAAGAATGTTAATTCTCTTAATATCTACTTATAATTTTCGTTTTTAATACTCACCTCATAAATATGGAACATAGGCTTTAAATTTCATGCCATCATTCGTCAGTAGTGCCGTACTGGATCCTTCTTTGTTTAGAGGACCACTGAACTGCTCAGTACAACAGTGAAGCTGTATTCTCTGTTCTTTTCACGTTTGATGGATTTCATCTATCCTGTATCGAAAGTACGAGTAATTCATTTGCGTTTTCTTCTTATACCTGTATCCTTTTTATTCTTGTTATGCAACCAGAGCTTCTAGCTACGTGATATTAACCCGCGATGCGCGCTAGAAAGGTGCATGCGCAGACGCCCCGCCGCAATAGACTTCCGTGGAAACAGGAACACTACTGAATTTAGCATTAAAGCTGGTTTCGTAAACATATTCAGAAATATGTTAATTATTTTAAGAGCGAATGAAGGATGAATATATTCAGTAACAAATTAGTAACAGAATCCATCAAATTATTTGCGTTAGCCTGTCTCATATCGGAGCACTTCCAGAATTTCTTCAATAATACAAAACGTTACCTGTCTTCTGGAAGAAAGTTGAGGCAAGCAGCCGTGCGCTTTGCGACTGTTAGTGGACAAGTGAACTACAATATGCTTTAATGCCCCTCTTATTCGATATGGCAAAGCCATACAAATCCGGTATTTAAATGCTTCGTTACCACCAAGAAAAGCGGCATGAAATGGACTCTAGTGAGAGATAAAATTTTCATGTAGGTAACTGTGAAGATCACTGGTTTGTGGGATGTGACGCCTTATATTTTGGTACACAATAACGAATATCCTTATATCAAATCGCTTATCTCATATTCCCGACGATGACATTCTTCATGGCAAATTCAAATTCATTCTCGAAGTAGGTCAATCGCTTTTTATGTAATTTATTGACTTAAAACGTTAAACGGTGTTGGATGCATGAGCGAGGAAAGTAAAAGTAAGTGAAATACAAGCTTTTTATTGTTAAGTAGATTCTCTCCCGTCATTATGTTTGCTTGTTTCCCTTTAGAAAACTTTTGTACCATCAACAAACCACAGCCTTCTGTATTATAAGCGACAATAGACTTAAATTTGTACATATTTCCAGTTGGTAAAATATTGCATATCATGTACTGTCTTCGCTTGCTTGTAAACCGAGATCGTGGGTTCGAATCCCACTCAGGGCATGGATGTTTAGTTTGTGTGTGCGTTTTCCTGTTTTTATGTACAGGTAGAGGCCTTGCGACGAGCTGATCACCCGCCCAAGGGGTCCTACCGAATGTGTAAGATCTAGAAAAACCGAAGTGAACGGAGAATTTCATGGAGGTAGGCCTAGGCCCACTGGGGCTGTAGTGCCAAGGAAAAAAATATTGCATGTGTTACATGCGATACAAACAAATGGTCTGAAATGATTAAGTTCGTACAGCCTCTGTAGAGGAAACTTGCAACCAACTTGATCTTACAGCTCAAAAGAGCCAAGCGGAAGAATATATCACACGATATTGATCACTGAAACACCTATACAAGTTTTAGTAAAGGGTAAATTTGGTTATCTTGCTAACAGTTTCGCCATGAACGCGTAGGGGAACCGAGCAAATATCCCTGCGTTCTTAACTCCGGAATTAGACGCAGGTGAATGGTCGGTTTCCTACACCGACCGCTTCACTTTCATGGACGTGGTAAAGAAGAGAAAGGATCGAAGGGCAGCGGTTCAGCCGGTACATAAGCTCCATGGGCTCAACTCTGTACTGAAATGTATGGCATGTTAGAAGATGAGCAGTTAACTGTAGAACATCGGGTTCTTCAAGTAGCAACAAGTTACAGTTAAAAATCAGAGGATATTTTTACACGTATTTCTGAGGAAATGACAAATCCTTTTCAGGATTCATCGAGAGGAAATTTTTGCTTTAATGAGTAGCCGCTGATCTTGTAGCATGTGTGGATTCTATGGCCTATTTGTCTGATAATTTCTTCCCAGAATTTATTGCAGCATCATGAATAAGGAACGATGGAAACGAAGAACTGCGTCTACACAGAGTTTTGCAGTAGGATATTTTCATATGGTTCTGTGCGTCAGTAATATTTGTATTTAGTGCATAACCATCAATCAACTCTCCTTCGGTGAACACTGACATAATCAGAAGAGAATATCACTGCAAAATATACAAATGTCTGATTGTCACGATATTAAATGAGGCCAAAATTTTGCTTTACCAAGTACGATATGGTAGGGTACCTTTGAGTTGGATTAGGTTCAGATGTGTTGGACTGAGTAATTGGGCAACTGTATAGAGCATCTTCAGGTTGAAAACGGAAGAGACGGCCTCCATGTATTGATGGCACCTGCGAATACATGTGTGTTGAATAGGAAGATATGGCGGCAAAGAAAGAGCTGTCCTCCGTCTTAGGGTTTGGGTGGGATTAGTACACCTCTCCGTAAAAATAGAGATTTTTATAAGACGTTACATGTGACTTCGGGTGGACTCTTATGAACACGGTAACGAGCATTCAGTTTCCATAAAGCAGGAACTTTCTTAGTCTTCTGAAGTACTATTATAGCCTGTAAACAAGGACTCTGTTTCACTGAGTTTGTTGTGTTTCACTGGGGTGAACTACGTTAAGTTAGTTTACATTCGGCTAGGAAGGTTAGGCTATGCTTGGCTGTTATATAAAAGTTTATCAGCCACGTTAGGGTCAGAATGGTATGTTACTTAATGTCAAAATTTGAGTTGAATCCTGTATTACACTAAGAAATTAAAAAAAATATCCCTTTCTTCCAAAACAGAATACACGTTTTATCGAAAAGTTTTTAATTGGGCCTATTAAAGTGAGTTTGGAATAGAAACCTATGTAGGAATATCATTATTTCAAAGGAACTTTAAAAATGTTGGAGAGATCTATCTTCTGGGATATAAAGCCGTGTAGTCTGGTGAACGTCAACCGACAGTTTGGAGGAACATGTCGGCTCCATATTCAGGGGCGAAGGATAACCCCTGTAGGAAACTAGTATCAAGTAGCTAGAGAGCAGAGGCTCTAGTCCCGCCTGGAAATAATCTTAAGGGCGTCGCACACAAACAGCGTCAAGAAAAGCTTCAAGACATGAGACAAAACACTCAACTCTTACTTGATTCGTGATTCGTCATCATCTAGCTGACGTCACCATCATGACTCAGACCGGTGTGCGTCAGTTTTCATAATCTCATTCTTTTCAACTGTGCTCTTTTCTTTGCGCCATGTCACAGACATCGTGTCTTGACTGTTATACATCTTGATGCATGCCGGTGTGCGGCCTACCTGCCAGAAAATTTGAAAAGTAAAATCCTTTTTGAAAAAACCTGTACTTCTAAATATGAGAAATCGCAAATTCTGATTCTCATAGTCTCAAAGCATCGAATCTGAGAAGAGCTGCCTCACATATTCGTGGAGGGGAATCGGCCTAATTTATCTCATTTTTCTGGCACGGTACTTCTCTAGCTTCATGCAGCTGGTATAGAAATTCAAGAACATTAAGAGAAATTGAGGAAGTGAGAACTGAACGATGGATCAGAAAACATCCAAAAACAGAGCGGTCGGTTTTGAAGAAACTGTGTATAACGCAATAAAGAAACCTAACTGAAAACCAGCGAGCAGCTGTTCACCGACCTGGTGTGTGCACACGGGGTCGAGACATGAGTAAGCCTGAGCCTTAGATATAGTTCACAGAGTAGTTGGGGAGGAGGCGCTTGGGGAAACGAGGAATATGTTCTGAACTTTGGCTGAAACTCGTTGGAACAGACAGAAAGTAATAGTATTATCTGTATTGATTTCATTCAGAACTAGAACCGATGGGAGACGGTTATGCATCTTCGTGTTTCATGAAAAGACCAACTTCATGAATTATTAGGGTTTGTGGAGGTCATTTCTCTCCTCCTGCCTGTCTATGATCTCTTATCAGCATCTATAGAGACGAGCAGATTTTTATCAAATTAAATATGGAATACTTCCACTAAAAACTGTCCAAATAATCACGTTTTTGAGCCATAATGAAGAATGTCGTCTTCTGAGATGTGGCGCAGTGTATATATTTTGTTAACGGACGTTTCGGAGGAACGTATCGCCTTCATCTTTAGGGTATAAAAATCCGCGAGGGATGAACCAGCCATAATGATCCGTTATAAAACCCTGTTTACATAGGTCATTAATGAATTTTCTCATATATACCATAAATAACTTTAAAATTTTTAATCCCATAGAAACAGATTTCGACTGGTTTGCTTTCACTTAAGTTTGTCTGACATTTCTGATTTTCAGCCATACTGATCCACAATAAAGACTTATAAGGTCATAAATGGGCTTTCCCATGCACCAGATACAACCTCTTCACAGGTATCCCTGAAAGAAAGCATGCGAGACTTTCACTAAATGTTTAGAAATTCAGGTTTTGTTTATTTCGTTGATAATTAAGCACAACTTAAGGCCATAATTGGGCATTTACTTATATACCATAAATTTCTTCACAGTTACATATGAAATTGAATATGGACTTTCACCAGAAACTACACGTCAATTTGGAATTCAGCTGTAAAACGCCTAGTTCTCATATAAGCATAAATGAAATTTTCCACGTATCCCACAAATCATACCAGAGAGTTTACCGATATTCAATGTGGGAGACTTTCGCTAATTTGAATTTCATTATTATCATTTTACAGCAAGATTAACAGACTTCAGATAAATCCATTAGTGATTTTGTGTATTACATTGTGGGGTACACCCCTTTCCAGCATCACACACGTCAGCAAAGGCACTTCATCATGGAATTAACGTACACCCAAAGGATCACGAAGCTCTAATTGATATGACATCGAAATTCACAAAATACCGAGAACGCAGTACGTTGAGAGTAACATGAAGATGCATCAGCGTTGTATCGCTGTCCTTTATATCTCGTATTGTTTTACATGCCTCTTGTGGAAGAACACAGGTTCGATAACCTGAAGGAAGGAAGGGAGAAGAGGAAATAATCAAGTTCCATTCCTTGAGCAGATCAGAACAACAAAGCTTGAGGAGGCCCTTAGGGATACGTTGATTGAAAACCGATAAAGTTCCCGGGCAAGTGCTTCAAATCCTTGGAATCTGGTACGAACTCATTTAAAGGAATATAGGCATAGTACTCATAAATCTGGCTCCTTTCTATAATTGAAAATTCCCGTGTTGTAACCTCTAGGCTAGTATTTCTACTGATTGAATTCTCTCTAGAGTTGCGTTTCCTCCACTGATGAAGAGCGGAGTTGAGGCAGTACCTGGGAAGAGAGGTGGTATTGTAGGACGATGGGAACACCGTTCCTGAATTGATTACAATACCACAGTGCACAGTCTTCTTGAGGAGCTAATATCCGCTCAGTAAGTAAATTGCAAGCCTTCTATGGAGCCCGAATGTTCATTACAGCGTTCACAGAGCCCGACATTAGTACTTATCAAGGAAGATGTATCATCTACCTTGAAGATGGAGGCAATATGCTCCCAGAAATTCTGGAAACATTAGCTAATCCAAACAGCCTTGCATGCAAGAAGACAATATTGTTCAGATGAATCAATCTGACATCGTTGCTGACTATAAGTATAACTTCCATTTTAATGTTATCTTCAGTCAACGCCTAGATCCAAAAAGGTATCTCTTCACTTCACATTTCCACAGTAAGGTTTTGTACGAATTTTTATCTCTGCTACGCGTGCTACATGCACTTACCCATTCCATACTCCTTCATCTGACCTTCCTCGCATCAGATCCTCGTAATTGCTGCAGTACAAATTATGGAGCTCCTTGTTCTACGTTATCTGCCCATCACTCTTACTTCATCACTGTTGGGTACAAATATTTATGACGGTCTGTTGCATTCTAAGTTTATGTGGAAATAACTCATGCGTGTGGAATCTTGTCAGTTAGACCAAAGGGAAGGTAATATAGCGGTACTCTGCGGAACACGGTGTTTCTATAAATGCCCTACACTTTCAAGAACACCGATAAATACTGCACTCCGATACATGTCACGTGTGTACGTACTCAATATGAGGAGGCTGTAGACGTCAATGAGCTTAAAATCCCCAACATTTTCTTATCAAATGCTGCTCTGAGATTTATGCTCCTGCTCCAAAATATATATTTAATCTCTGTTCACTCAAAGGGACCTTTCCTTCTACACTGAAAGACGTGGCTATTGCCTCTCTATTTTAGAAACGCGGCTGCGCTCTTCTCAGTAAATACGAACCCATTTATAATGTAAATATCTTTTCCGGAATTTCTTAAAATGTTATTTATGATGATCTCCCTTCTTATTTTAAATTTAAAATGCATCCATCTCAACATGGAATTCTTTAATCAAAGTATACTGCAATAAAAGTAATTACCATTTAAATAGCGTAAAACCTATTGTGTTCTCAGAAGGATAGGTTTACTCGAGTTATTTCGATCTCAGGCACGCTTTTGATACATCTCCACATAATCTATTACTTAACAAATTGGGGAGTTGTGGACTCTGTTCACCACATGATACTAACCCCCATAGTTATTCATAATACAGATCTATTTTGCTGGCGTTTTAAGGAAGTTTTTACTCTGTTTTCCGTGATTTCTGGTGCAGCAAAAGGTTCCTCTCTGGGCAACCTTTTATTTATTAAACGATAGCAGTTAACTGTACAACAAAATTCCTAACACTAAGTAGATTACTTGCTGATTATTTAAAACTTTATCAATAATAATGAACTTAGTAGATATTGAAAAACTTCACAAACGGATATCAGTGAAACACAAACATGGTAATCCGAAAACTGAATGTGTCTCAACAGCCATGAAACTAATGCCGTTTGTATTTTCCGTAAGATAAATTGCATTCATGTAATTGCCATATTGGTGACGTCTTAATTTTGAGCATTAAATCTGTAAAAGATCGTTGTATTATATTGAACAGTAAACTATATTTCCTCGAAACCTTAATTATATATCTTGTCTAGATGGTAATTAACTGCT
This sequence comes from Cryptotermes secundus, assembly GCF_002891405.2. NCBI lineage: Eukaryota > Metazoa > Arthropoda > Insecta > Blattodea > Kalotermitidae > Cryptotermes > Cryptotermes secundus. The sequence continues at coordinate 94,917 of NW_019733936.1, forward strand.
TGTCTTCCCTAGAATATTCTCAATTTAAAACACTTTATTCCATGTGAGGGAATCCTGAAGCATATTTTTCCTTTCCATTTTTGAAGGAGAAATCTGTCATTCCGCAACGGATATTGTTCGCCTACTCACTAAATTAATTTCGAACTTTCCCATTTTGGACTGTAAGGAAAAGTGTGCCAAAGCTACTAATAATATATGCCAGTTTTCTTAGGCTGTTTATAATAATAGGTTTCCTCTGCAAGTTACATTTCCTATACACGAGTATACTTGTAGTTAGGTTCCTATTTCCTTTTTATTTATTTTTATATTATTTTGTACATTTTCTTATTTATTATGTATTTATGTTTGCCTCTAATAGGCCACTGCTGTTAGCAAGCACTCTAACGAATGAATTGAACTGAAATATTATTATTATTATTATTATATTTCTTATTAACATTTCTTCAAGATCAAAATTGACTCTTGTTCAATCATGGATGGTGTTTGTCTCCGTGTACCCACTAAGCAAATAGAGACTTTTCCACTTTAACGCCAACAATATCTCCTTTAAGAAGGCGTGTCATGGCTGCAAAAGTATGTGCAAATCTCAGGACGTCTTTAATAAACATAATATTTCCCTTGAGGATACATTTTCCTCTGCTTAATCCTACTGAGTTACATCATTATCGTGTTACCTAAGTTATTTTATTGCATTAAAATTTAGTCTCGTTCTGGATCTAGCCTTAGTCTAGCTTTTGTTATGTACACTTTCAGTGCTCGCCTGTTATAGGCTAGTTGCTGGCGGCAAGCACTTAAATAAAGGAACTGGATTATTATTATTATTATTATTATAACTTAGATTTGTGTTAATTATTATTATTATTATCTGTTGGCTCAGCACATAAATAATAAAGAATTGAATTGAATTGAATTGAATTATTATTACTTCGTTTGTTTACTTTCCTGCATTAACGTGTGTTTCATTCAGTGCGTGGTTGTAGTTTGTCTTTGACTTTATGTTGTGTTTGTCCATAAGGTAATTACTTGTATCTACACTGAAGCGGCCTCCGTAGTCTAGGGGTAACGTTCCCACTTCATGACTCAAGGTACGCGGGTTCAAACCCGGCGGAGGTCGTGACATTTTTAAGGGCGGAAAAATTCAGGGAACAAGTCCTCTGGGAGGGACATTGTCGTGTCGTGTCGTAGGTTTACGGCACGTAAAAGATCCTCATGTCTCTAGGAGACCTCTGAGCAAAATTAGGCAACAAGTTTCCGGCCCAGGTAGTTTCCAATGCCTCTGGTAGATGAGGGAAGTATCGAAGTACCGAGGGCCGACCTCGTTGGCTGAACGGGGCTGATAGCACATACCGGTACCGGTAGGATATGGCGACTGGTAGAATATCAAAGGGGGACGTACAATAGACTATTAGTCGCGGTGCATGGGGAAACCCACCCCCTCCAATAATAATAATAATAATAATAATAATAATCTACACTCTGTTCTGTCTGTAATTAGTCTTGTAGCTGTTGATTCGCCACATAAATAATAAAAAATTTAATTTATTAATTTTATTATTGTTGTGGTTGTTATTATCATCATCATATCTTATGTCTCTCGTGTACTAATAATGTCTACACTGATATTTTTTTCTGTAATTGACCTCGTAGCTGTTGACTTGTTACATAACTAATAAAGAACTGAGTATAATTGAAGTATTTATGAATTTTTACAACCAAATTTCATTTAAGTCTGAATAGTGATGGACCCAGTCATTCTAAAATTGTGTTGATAAGACTAGTTTTAGAAGAGGAAAGAAGCCACATGCAGATGGTAATTTAGTTCTTTCAAAATGTTTGAACGCTGTGGCCACGAATGATTTCCTTTCATACAGTACCATGCTTCATTCGTGAAAATCTCCAGTGTAACTGCGACACGAAGCAGCAGGTACATGTTCTCGTGCATTATTTGCTGCGCAAAGCTTGACGTCATGTACGCTGTATAAACTAATAACGTTTTCATTCTATATAAAAGAAATACGGGTCAGTTATTCTTGTTATTTGTGTAAGCAAATTTTGAAGCTAAATTATTTTCAAATTATTTTATCAAAATAAATATGACACAATGCCCTACTTACGCGATAGACACATAAACTCCTTTAGTAAAAAAAAAAATAAAGAAAATTGCTGTAATATGCACAACACTGTGTTTAATATACAGCTCTACTTCAACATATACCTTGCTAGTTTCTTTAAATTTATGTCATATAGGGCTCTAAAATTACGTTCCTGAGATATTTACAGAGCCCAGATCTTCGTTAAACAAACTTTAAGTCAATTTGTGTAATGATATTTTATTTATCTACACGTAAATATGTATGCTATATGGAAGGTTATTAAAGGAGCAAGAAAAGGTCACTTACCTAAATGTACTCTCTTTTAAATTTATTTCTGCCTGCTCTGCATGTCAATGCCATCCACTAATCATGTTGTACAATTATGTAATCCGGAATTGATTGTAATATTCCTATGCTTTGAGCCTGTTGTCTCAAGGCTGTTTGAAATACTGACGTGTAACTACATCATTGTGTTACATGTGGCACAGCTCCCTGAAAACATGGTTCTTGATAAGGCTTATTAAGCATGCATATTACCGTAGAAGTAAATATAGGAGATAAGCTATGTATTACTTTTGATAAGAATCTTACTTTCCGATTGCAGTGCTGCCTACCTCTCCACTACAGGGGTAACGGTTTCGAATTTCACTCTGTGTTACTTTACTTTTCGGTGAATGCCTTGCGATGGGTCCATCCCTCATCCTAAGAGACGTACAGAATTCTTGAAGACGACATTTGTGTTCTTGTATACAAAGTATTTTTACGGATTTGATTGACAGCCATAAATCTCTGCAAGGTAGCCGACAAGTCATTGACTCGTACATTTCTTTTTGATCATCCCATCCTGCAGAAGGCAAAAATAAAACCATTCGCTTCGTTACACAAGAAGTCACGACGGAGTATGCAGGGGAGCGGAAAAAGAGAGACATTTATACTGAACTCAGCAAGAAGAACGGGAATGGTCGACTTCATTGTCCAGCCGCATTCATCCTTAGGGAAAGACTACCCACGGCGGATGAGGAGGCTGAAGAGGTCCCACAGGAGTATAAACTTTTCTGAACATGTGTAATATTGGGAACTGTAACCATTCTATTGAGGTACGCATTAGAGATGTCTATACCGAAGCCAGCCAACTGAGTTAAATCCAGAACACCTATTCCGTAAGCCCGTCTGTACATTCTAATTAATTTACATTCAGTGAATTCACATGTTTAATTTACTTGGTGAACTACAAGAACGGCCAGCAACAGCACAGTAAAATGGTACTCCAAAAACACTCTAGATATCTCAGTAAACAAACTAGTTCACGTGAGAAATCTCTGAAATTTCTTATCAATCTAAAACTTATTGAAGTAACTTCGAAGGAAAAAGGTCAATAATAAAATGGGAACGAATATATCTTTTCTTTTTCACATTTTACTTTGTCTGTCTGGCCTAAATTAAACGTCTGCGGCCATTATACGATTTATAGGTTAAAACTGAACTAAAAAAATTTGTACTGTCTTCTTGCTTGTAAAGAATTTCTCAACTAAACTTCTCAGAAGCTGCCAGGAACAGCAGTCGCCCTTCCCGCGCTATTACCAGACAGGTTAATGAACACTGAGCTTTCACTTTTAGGTTATGTATGAAAATTACAATAATAATAGACATACCATTGATTTATGCGTTATATTTGATGATAATGTAGTTCATTACTTTTACGTGTTAATTTAATGGCTATGGCAGCCAATTACACAGTTATCACAATGAAATAAATAAAACTTGAAGGAAACAATATAGAGATGTAGGATAAATACACATGTACAAGATATTCTACTGAATAGTAGGTGCAGGACACGCATAGCTTCTTGACAACACCGAATGTAACAAAATACGTTAACTACCGATTAATCAATATAACAAAAAGGTTCATGTTAAAGAAATATTTTAAAAAATATTGAAGTTATTGAGTTCATTTTCTGGGTTGGTGCCCCGAACAGAAGGACATTTCTAGGATTTGTGGTTCTCACAACGGTGGTTATGAAGAGTTCTATCCTTTGGGTTATGACGCCGTGTAGCCCGTCGAATGTGAACCGACAAATTCTCCTTGCCACCTGCTTGCACTCTGGTTTCTAGCTCGGGTTATTATTAGACCCTGAAGATGAAGACGATATGTTCCTCCGTTACGTCGGTTTACTTTCAACGAACTATACGGCGTTATACCCCAAAAGATAGACCTCTTTAGGTGAAGGGAGTTTGCCTTATTTCAAATTTTGCCTGCTGTAGTCTTGTCGAGCAGATCACCGCTTTAAGAATCTGTCCAGCATTCCATTGCCTTCATGAATCCTAAATGATATACCAACAAGACGTGTGTGAAATGTCATCCTTCATAACGAGGGGGCATGGAGACAGTTCGTGGATAATCACAGATTCTGAGCCCATACATATCCATTGTCCCATCTAATTTAGTTTATGTAGTGCCCTGTAGATTCAAAGCGGAAACTTTCTGATTCAGTCCAAATTTCATTAAAGGGTCAGGGAACCGTAGATATGCTCTGCAAGGCTTGCAGACCAGCATGGGATCCGCGCTGACAAATAGGGTGGAACTGAGTGGTGTAGAAGCGACGAGACTGGAGAAGAGAGCCTTAATACGCCGTCTGTTTAATTATACAGTTTCCGTTATTATTCTGCCATGCTTCAGCTATAATCGTGCTGTACAGACCGCTTGAAATTCGAAACCATCCCATATGTAAGCTTTTTTTTTCTGTTGTTGTTTTGGGTTGCCACTGATAATATAAATCTGACCTGAAAAGCATGTTTATACAGCGCACTGGAATGAAACTTTTATATTTGGAATGGGTTAATGATGTAATCTGATAACAATTGAACTTGGATATGGGCATAAAATTACCAAATGTTTACTAATGACCGGATGAAACAGGTTCAGGTGCGCCGAGAGGGGGCAGAGTTACTGGGTGTATGCCTTCCACAGAGTACAAAAGAACCTTTGTCGCAGATTGCTTCCCGCTCCAACATTCCATTCCTAGAATGTAAAATTAAACCATTTAAGTCCTTTCGATCCAAAGAAAAAAAAAAGAACATTATTGCTATAAAGTAATTAGAACCACGAAGCTGGCTGAAGTTTTGGAAAGAATCTGAACTGACCCGCATATTTTCATTGTACATGTCTGCAAGGTTCTGCAAATCAGGGGTTGCTTGTGCACACTTATTTCGCTTTCAGTCATACACGTACATATATACTGGACGCGAAATGCAACTCTGGAAACACGTGCACAGTGTGTAGGCCTATTATGTATTTGCAGCATACTGAGTGCGACAAATGACGCTTGTTTTAGAACATTCTCCTAATACGCCGGTCAGAGTGGCCGCGCGGTCTGAGACATGAACTGTCTTCGTTAGCTCGAATGCTGGGAGCGTGGGTTCGAATTCCACTCAAGGCATGGATGCCTGTGTATGTTTATTCTGTGTGTAGGTAGATGCCTTGAGACGGCCTGATCCCCCATCCAAGCAGTCCGGCCGACTGTGTTCAGGATTAAGAAACAGAAACGTGGCCAAGGCCTAACAAAGGGCTGTAGAGCCATAATAATTATAACAATAATAATTTTCCTAATCTTTCTTAGTTATACAGGCCCACTTATGCATCGAATGTGCATGTAGTTGTCTTAAGTGACTATTAATGTACACTACAGCAGATCACAGTGGTCCTCGCCCGCTCGAAAGCTTGGATCGCGGATCCAAATCCCACTCAAGGTATGGGTATTTGTGTTTATTCTGTTTGTACAGGTAGCGGCCTTGCGACAGGCTGATCCCCAGTTCAAGGAGTCCTAGCGACTGTCTTGGGATTAAGTAACTGTGGTGAAAAAACGCGTTTCACGGATGCACTATGCTCCAAGTGGGAGTAACAGGAAGGAGAGAGAGAGGGGGGGGAGAGTTTACACTGAGATACGCTGCAACAGTTTGATGATTGTCGGTATGATGTACGAGATACTGTTTGAACTAGAATCCGGACCTCTTGCGCTAGCTTCGAAGGGTCGGTTTATTAATTTACCTAACTGAAGCTCTTCGCTGAAGGGAAGGAAATAACGAAAGAAAAGTTGGCGGGGCGAACTCAGTGAGCTTCAAGGGGTGGAAGTGAATGAAAAAGTGCACTTTAGTTGCCTGTTTATTGATTGTAATTGCATCATTTCGATGCAGAACCGCAATTCTTCTTATTTTCTGAACAAAAATGGTGCTTTTGTTCCAAACTATTAAATTTTGACTGCCATTATGTAACATAGATATTGTCGCGTGTGGGGGGGTACGTGTGTGCCAGAGCACAAGCAAGGTGTGTATTACAGATTGCAGACGTAGAAAAACAACGGGCTAACGAACAGAAAAACAAGCTGCAGAAACAAACCTTCTGGAATAATCACATAGCTCTAAACAAATGGACGACGCCCCTTATGAGGTGGAATAGGATTTTACGAAAAATTTTAATGGATTTTAATTAATTATTTTATGTTATTTTTAAGTTAACTGCAACGCGCGGTTTTAGCGCACATCAGAGCAGTGTAACAGTTGGATGCATTAAGACACTTGAAGATGGCCAATCTATGGCCGAAACATGTGTTAACTGTTAAATGGTGAATAAGCAACTGTTGCATTATTGACGGACTGTGGATACATAGACGTTTAATTGATATTTGCAACGGAACTCCTCTTGCGGCCTAGGTACAGCGTACATATTGCGAACCCCTTCAGCGTTTAATTTGCGCCATGTTTCTGTTACTTCGTATTCGATGTGGCTAAAATAAATCGTATATATTTTCATGTTCTGTGTCATAAAACTGTAGTATCATGATAGTCATAGATTTCTGTAGTCGATATAGGACACTGCTACTTTGAATTCATTTCGAGTCTGGGTCGGACTGAAGATAGTAAAACAGAGCATTCTGATATCAACGGTATCAATTCGCTGTCTCCTATGATCTGCAGTTGGCTACCTGGATAGGAAATTCTGTTGTTACTGGAATTCAGACAGTGAATGCAGAAACCCATAACTTGTATTTGTATGAGATATAAAAACTCTTAGCACACAGAAATTCAGAGCCTTCATCTTGAAAATCTACCACGGGCATGTCTTGAAAAGAAATTAACTTTCCAGATCTTCATAACATAAGTCAAATTCAATGGAAAATAGTATCTATGTTTCAGATATCTACACCAATATAATATTATCAGTGCTCACAAAGTAGACACGACGTGGCCGTTCCACAGCTCAAGCGGTTAGTCGCTGGCTTCCCACCGCGGCGGCCCGGGTTCGATCCCGAGTCTGGTCAAGTGGGATTTGTGGTGGACAAAGTAGCACTGGGGCAGGTTTTCTCCGAGTACTTCGGTTTCCCTTGCCAATCTTCATTCCACCAATTGCTCCACAATCACCCTCACCTATCATCTGGGGCTGGTACAATAGGCCATAAGTGGCTGCAGTACAAGGGACTTAGTTCCATCCCACTCATCATCATCATCATCAGTAATCTGTCAGACGACAGGTCCACAGTCTCTTCCAAAACAATTCCTCCACTTAATGCGATCTAGAGCTTTCTCCTTCAAATGAAAGTATCCTCTTCTGTCCCCAAGGTCATCCAGCATCTTCTTACGTCTTCTTCCTCGTCTTCTTGTCACTTCTATCCGCCCCTCTATCTTTCTTTCAATAACTTCTTTTAGAAGGCAGTTTCTGCGTAAAACCCATCCCACTAGCAATAAAAAAATAAGTAGACACGACACACCGAAACAAAGGCTTTTCGCTGGATCGTGACCTACTATGCATCTTACATTCATGCAAAATGCTAAAGCTCGACAATTCATTTGCATGGTAACTAGGAATTTCATAATTCCAGAGCTTCCAGTCACAGTTAGGAAACTTCTTTATATACATAGATTGTAACTAAAAGGCACGGGCAGACATATTTTGGGCACGAATTCCACATACGAAAACAAGAAAAATGTCCATATCAACATGTGTCCGGAAACATTTAATTTGTGATTTATACCTGAAAAGAATACTCTGCACCATGATGGTGTTTCGGCAGTTGTCAGTAACACCTATTATGACCGATGGATATGAGAGGAGAACCCACTGCATGGCCTCCACGCTCGTCAGTTGAGAATCCCCTGGAATTTTACCTGTGGGGGGACACCTAAAACCCCTTGTTTATGCAGCTCCTGTTGCCCACGAAGAGGCACTTAACCATCGCCCTGTGCATGCCTGTCAGACTACCCGCAACTACCCTGGCATCTCTGAACACATGCTACGGTCCATGATGAGACGTGTCGAGTCGTGCACTCAACACCATGGAGGACGTTTTCAACGCTTATTATAAATGCACCTTTTAAGGTCATAAATTAAATATTTCCGGACACTATTCCAGTGCAATTCGGTCCTATTTGTTTTTCATCAACACTTTTTCCACTTCACGTATTTTCTCTTCTCTTGTTACTAGAGATTTAATTAAGGTTTACCGAATGTTCTTTAGAACAGTATATGTAAGATGGAGGAAGTCTTGCGCTAAGCTACTCAGGTACGTGTCTCAGTGCCGAAACGTAGTCGAGCAAGCTCTCCAATAGTTCTGGTTGTAGGGTGAGGTTTAAATTAATCTGAGGGGGGAGACTGGTTCTTTACTTGGGCTGAAGTGCGGATGTGAGGAGGCGTGCATATATCTCTTGTTATGACCCTGCTGTGGCATTATTTTCATCGTCCGTGCCGAGTCCGGTCTGCTTACGCCATTGTCCAGAGAAACTCTTATTTTCCTGATTCAGGGTTTCCGTGTTACTGGCCATTCATTAACCACACTTGGCGTGCCATCTAACGATTCCATACAACGTGAAGTCAGCACAGAAAATAGAAACAGTGTAGTGACAAGCAAGTCAGCACAGCATGAACATCGAAGTTCCTGAGGAAACAAAGTTTGAGTAATTAGGGTTATGTTCATTGTTTTTGTCAGCGCACATGATTAAAATTAAAACAGGGACGGCGGGTTTCCATATATATGTAATCTAAGAAATCTGTTTCATCTCCATTGCAAATTTAAGTTTAGATAATTAAAGTATAAAGTAGCGTTATATACCCTTCACCCGAAATAGTGGGGCATGCGGTAGCATAGTTGTTTGAAGTACTATGCTATAAGCCGGAAGGTTGCGGGTTCGAGTCCCGATGAGTTGGGTTTTTTTTTCCAATTTACTTAATCCTTCAAGCCGCACTGTGGTCTTAGGGTCGACTCATCCTTTAACAGAAATGAGTATCAGGAATCTTCCTCGAGGTAAAGGGCGGTCGGTGCGCAAGGCTGACAAACTTACCGCCATCTGTGAGTCTACTATCTAGAGAAAATGTGGGAGCCTCGACGTCTCACAACCCTATGTGCCTCCACGGCCTGTTACAGTGATAGCTTTACCTTCTTTCTCCCAACATACTAGGATGACTGAATCAGTGAGTGTGAAATGGACATGTATGTATCCCGCGTAAGAAATAACGCTGCATGCATAACAAAGATTTTCGGGGAAAACTGAATGAATGGTAATGGTTTATTGTAGCATCCTGTCGCACTGCATAGATCCGCCTTCTAGTTCTGCTTTTATGCGAATCGGGGAATCTACCCATTGAAGAAGATTTAATATGAAAATTATTCCTAACGAAACAATGTGAGGATGTTGTGGATTGGTTTCAGCTGGACAGGTTTATATTAAATTGCGAATTCTTACTTATACGCAGTGAAAGTTGGATTCATTACAAGCAGCGAATTTCTTGACCAGTGGCCAACTATGATCTGGTGGGATAAGACACAGTGGTAAGAACTGTATTTATTTATTCATTTGTGGCCTACTTAGACTTTGCTGACTACATGAGGTAGAAAAGCAGGATCAATACATAATAATCAGTACTTTGTGGAGGTACCTTGGGATTTGTCTGGAGGAGCTGATGGAAACCACAAAAATACCTCAGTCAATGTAGCCGTTGCCGATCGCGTGACTCGAAACGGGAACTTTCCGAATATAAGTTAGCATCATTATCACCAGATTCAGTGTGAACCGCAGAAGTGTAAAGGAATGAGCATACTCTACTTGAAAAAGATGATTGCTTGGCTTACTCTTCGACCTTGAAGACTGAAATTGTTCATTCCCCGAAACGTCAAGAATTTACCAGACAAGGCGGCATTATATTCGAGAAGATTGTCTTTTCATCATAAACTCTGTCTGTCTGTTGTTGTGTAATTTTCCTACGATGAGGCTCCGTTTGTACACCTAATTTTATAAATTTACAAGATTAACATCATAAGAAGCCCCTTGAGTTTTGCGTGTAGAGTCTGCATGATACTTTCATTTATGCTGTAACATTCTAAATACAGGCTCCTCCATGCTTCCGTTAGGATGGGGCCCACTGAGAAGGTATTTTGAAGACGATACCTAACATTCTGAACACACGCAAGGCAAGGAACTTCTTTGGAAAACAGAGAATATCAGTTTCTTACGAAGAACTCTGCTCACTGAAATTAGTTGTTACTCTGAGAAATGCTTGTTGAAATTCCGGTCTTACGTCGTACATTTTGACTGCGTTGAAGGTTAATATTTGTATTATGTGTCTTCTATCATGTAAACGCATACAGTATTTTCCTCCGAAACGTAATTACCCATCAGTCACAGTAACTGTACAGTAACGCACAACGCAGTATATTCCACAGTGAGTAATTTTAATATTGTCAGTTATTATCCATAAATATATTTGCTATGATATAAATAATAAACCTTCACGATATCTTGGTTAATTATAATTAACCAAGATATCGTGAAGGTTTATTATTTATATCATAGCAAATATATTTATGGATAGTTCAGTCGGTAGCAACGGGCTACGAACTGGACAGCAGGCATTCGATTCCGGGTACGTCCAGACAGCTTTGAGTCTAATTCAGCCTCCTACCCCCTGAGTATCTGGGGCTTTATCCAAAGGGGAGGGGGGTTAAAGCGGCTACGTAAGAACCTACTCCCTCGTCCACACATACATGCATTACATGTACGAGTATATATATATATATATTCATGTAGGCTATGCAGAACGCAGGTTAGCATGGGATAAATATTTTTTACTTCTCTTTTCTTGCAGTCGAGAGTATACGACAATTACAAAATTTGGGGTTCTTTCAACGTCACTGCAGCAGTAAATATATCAGCCCCATATGGAACATGATACTTATATGATTTGCAAAATACAGATACGTGCGAATGGCGCTGTGCTTGTCTTCCTTCAATGTCCAGTGACAACCTAAAGAGACCGAAACAGCTTTGAAATTTCAGAAAATTGAACATAATTTGAAAACGTCGAAATCGTAATAAATGTTTTGTGGGAGCCGCTCTTTACTTTGAATTGAGCAATGGGAGAGTAAACTATGTTTCTCGTTGAGTGGTATAGATTTTTAGTGTTAAATTAGAAAACGGGAAAACTGCCCCACATAAATTTTAATTCAAACTGAAAACTTTAAATTATAATACGATTAGTATCAGTATAAATAAATAACAAAACATATTGATAATTATTTGTAACTTAATAATACAATTTTATGTTCTGTTCTGAAGTATTCTATGTATCATCTTACCAATTACGACAACATACGAAATATAAAGAGGAGTTATTGCATATCTTCGACGCTTAAAGTAAGAACATAAATTACAAAATTCAAGTAATTTATTATTTTAAAAATAGGAAATGTATTTTCAATTATGACGCATTGCTGAAATATATTTGATCTATAAACGATATCTAATTTTAATAGAAGTGGAATTATATTCTAGTGTTTTTAGTGGAAATACCTTCATAAAGTGACCGGCGTAAGTTATTTCTCTGTAACATAAAGAACACCTGAATATGAATTAACTTTGCAGTGGGAACTCGATGTCTTTTTAAGTACCCTTCCCTTAATGAACAAGCAGAAAGGGAAGTGCGCCACATATAGCTTCTCTGTAATCTGAAATTGAAAATAAACTATGCGAACAGTGAATACTTCATGTCCAACCCAGGAAGAGGCCGGGTTCCAGAAAGGGAAATTGCAAGAGAAGTTTCATCCAATTAGAACCAATGAAAAATCATCCTTAGTTCCGAAAGGAACGGTCTCATATCGGCACCCACACGCAATTTGCAGAACAGGAGTATCGGAAATTTGATTAGTAACAAAATTAAGTAATATCGTTTCGAACTGAGTACCAGAAATTGAACAATTTCGTTATGGTATTGTGTACGTTGAGCCTAGCCAGGTCTGAGACCTGTAGAACCCAACTAATTACATTCATCTAGCCTGCCGGTAACATATCAGTCGATACTATCTGTAGAATGATTAGTGACAGGGAAATTGCATAAGTACTCCAAAATCTTAATATCGAGAAACAAACTTACAATAAATGCAGTACTCACAGAGAAAGTAACCTCATGCAGTAATGCTTCTGACTTTTACTGGGGAAGCGACAGGCTAGAAGCTACATCACGACACTGACGAGACAAGCTTGGATTTTCGCGGTCTTCCATAATCTTGTCAGCAAATGCGGGGAAAGTGCCTCGAGTTTAAGCCACGACTTCTGTATTTTTTCTCCGGAGTCATTATAATTCAGTACTCACTAGTGTTCATATAATTAGCAGCTGTACAGAGGTGTGCTATTGAAATCGTAATTAAAAACCACAAATAAGTAAATACAGTGCAGAATATTTGGGGAAAACAGACCCGTTGCAAGGCAAAGACCGCGAAAGAAGTAGCTGTACAACAGCCGTTGCTAAGTAACAACTTCTCAAACAAGAATGTTTCCACGGAAACAACTGCACAGCAATAATTAAACAGCGTTTCTGTGCTGTCCTTGCCGAGGTGTTATAGATAGTACAGTTAGTCAGAGTCAGTTCAGTTGAGGAAGTTCGTTGGTGAGTGACTGAATTAGTCATTTAGTCAGAGGACTGCTGAAGTTCAGTAGTTGTGAGTTGTTGCTGTTAGAAGCTGGTAGCTGAGGCCCGAGACGGTTCAGGAACCCAGAGGAAAAGGAACGTCCTCCTTGCGAAGCTACTATCAAGCAACGGCAGTGAAGACATGATGGTGGATACTAATGTGTGTATAAGAGTGAACTGTAAGGTGCAGTCCATGAGCTGTACCAAGGATTCCAACAAATCCGATCAACAATTAAAAACCCATCTAGAGTCACTCATACAAGTGACAGTATATTCCAAAGTATACCGTTAGTAAGGAGAGATTAGGGCCGCGCCATAGCTCAAGCGGTTAGTAGCTGGCTCCCCACCGCGGCGGCCCGGGTTCGATCCCGGTTCTGGTGAAGTGGGATTTATGGTGGAAAAAATGGCGCTGGGGCAGGTTTTCTCCGAGTACTTCGGTTTCCCCTGCCAATCTTCATTCCACCAATTGCTCCACAATCACCCTCACCTATCATCTGGGGCTAGTACATTAGGCCAGAAGTGGTTGTAGTGCAAGGGACTTAGTCCCACCCCACCATAATTAAAAAAAATAGAGATTAGGCTTCTTCCGAATTATTGGACAAGAAATAAGTTCGAATTCTAATGGTAAAATACTGCCCTAGATTTTCAGTTTATGTAAGCGAAGCCTTCAGAAAGGGCCAAACAAGCCCCGATTATTTCTTTGCTGTTATCTTCATTTTCCTGCTTCCTCCTCCATCTCCCATGCTATTCAACACCACATGACTTCTCTACTTCGCAATGCTTTGCCACGACTGTTCCAGTCCAGTTCACCTTGACTGGTACTAATGCACTGCATTCATGTTGTGTATATGAACATAACTGTTACGTATTTATTACGGCTATTATTAAAACAATTATGTGGTGACTAATTTATTATTTATGTTCTAAATTTAAAAAGTTCCAGTATATGTGTGAGTTCATACCACGCTAAATTGGATGGGTAAATGTAATATTTGGAGTCACATGCTGCATTCTTTGAACGATGCTGATGAAAAGTTCCTGTTAATGGCAACTGATGTTTAAAACTGCTTCTGAATATACAAACTAAACGACCTAGGGCGAGCCAACTATGAATTCAACAAAGTGACAGTTAATATTCTTCCTAAACATCAATATACGTCTAATAATATTCTCAGCGCACTTTCAGTTTATGTGGTAAGAATGCAGTCTGCTTCCATATGCTCGCTGCTACGATATGTGACCTAGTCTAGTATAAAGAGGGCTATATTTGTTATATACTATATATACACTGTCTCTTCAGTAATAATCAAACATTAAGTAACCTTTCCATAACATTCCAAGCAATGTAATGTTACGCGCAACATAAGAAAATTACACGTTTCGCAGTCAGCGGTAATTAACACAGATGTACGTTTAAATGGAGGTACATTTTCTCTTTTCTAATTAGAAGTATGTATTAGAGAATAAGGTNCACCTACTCTGAAGATGGAAGCGATACGTTCCTCCGAAACGTCAGCCAAAACGAAGAATACACGGCGCCAAAACCCAGAAGACGACTTTCTTCATGGTCATCGCCGTGAAAACCTCAAAACTTACATAGTATTTGTGTGTTTAAATTAAGAACTATGCCTACTTAATGCATAGGACGGATATTAAGCGTGGGGGCATGATAAATGAGAACCAACTTGTTATCGTGAACCTGAAGGAAAGGGATCACATGGAAGTCATAACATACATATGAGTATAGTAATAAACTTATTCTTAGCGAAGAACAAGATAAGAAGTGGTAGACCGAATTTGTGTGGCTTAGGCTGAGTCCTGTTTTGGACTAGCTGTTGTGAACACGGTGCTGAGCCGTCGGATTGCACGAAAGGCGGGAAATTTATTGATTACCTGAGCGAGTATTCGCTTCTCAAGAACTAAACTCTCTGTCAGTAGTTCACAATTAAGTCTTCTATCTTCTGCACATAGCGCCATGTAATCTGTTAAAAGTCAACCGATATTTCGGAGGAGCATGTCGCCTCCATCTTCAGGCTAGAAAAATAAACGAAAGAAGTAAAACGTACTTGATACCTGGTCCATACTGGTTTCTTTCTTGGCTTATTTTTCTACTGTGAAGACGTTGGCGATCTCCTAAACATCAGCTGACTGGCAACGGACTACATGACGTTGTATTCCAGAAGATAGAACTTTTCATATCTATCGCTGTGAGAACCTCAAATCCTACACTTACATAATTGTTTAATTAGTAAATCCGTTAATTAGTAAGCAACAATCACTTTTGCCTAATGGAGACAAAAATTCTCTTAGTGGGGGGTGGAGTCCAACTGGGTCCACTCGGCACGGCGGCCACTAATTGGCCTATTATAGCTGCCCCGGATGATTATGATGATGGAGAATTTGGTGGAATGACGATTGGCAGGGGAAACCGAAGTATTCGGAGAAAACCTACCCCAGCGCCACTTTGTCAACCACAAATCCCATTTGACCAGACCCGGTATCGAAACCGGGCCGCGGCGGTGAGAAGCCAGCGACTAACCGCTTGAGCTATGGCGCGGCCCAGTGGAGACAGTAGCTTAACGTTTCTAGAAATTCAAACTGTGCAGAGATGCTGTTAGGCATAAAACCCAGTTCTTCCTAATGTTCATCATTTCTGCTTCGTGCGGGTCACCAAAGGAAGTATTACTCGCAAAGCCAGATAGATAGTGTTTACAAAATTCATCGCTGTCGTATGTAATGTTATATACTGAGTAGATGTACGTACGCTGTATTAGTGTAACACAGATCAAAGTTACATCACGTTTGGAATCTATCAATTTTTTCCTGAGAGTGCCTTATATTGGTTTCCAGTTACGTGTGTCTGGATTACAGCTATTCTCTTGCTTTGGAGTAGTGTAAACTCGGCATACGATGAGGCGTTACCTCGATGCACTCTTTTTATTCAAACTTACCTTGGCTTTGAATTTTGCCCCTCTGTTCTGGAAACTGCCGGTCTTCGAGTTCATGCTCGGTAATTCAGAGTGTTTGCTTTGTTTAATATATTCTCAAGTAAAAACTGCTGTCTGTAGGAGCGCATTTATATCTGGGGCCAAAATTGTTCTTCTTAAGCATGTTTCATAACAGTCCTTGTTTCATATTATAACATAATTTTAACCACCAAGTATGAATATTTATTTTTCTCGCCACATAATGGCATATCCATTGTAAATGTATAATACCACAATATAATAATTTTGTGGACTGCCCGCAACTCGTCGCTGCAGTGCATTACAGTGGATAGGTTGAGGCACGATATGATGCCCTGTTAATTCATCTCTCGTCACAGCAAGGGGCAGTTGTGCCCAAACAGTGTAAGCAGAACTACGGCCTCTGTTGTGAACTGCAGTTAAATGTGAGTGGCGGAAATAGAAAATCTGGCAGTTTGAACAACGGACAAGCATCAAGTTCTGCAAGAAACTAGGCAAATCCCCTAGCGAAACATTTGGCGTAGGAAGAATTGGCTGTTGCTACACGACAACGCCCCTGCACATCGCTCTGTTCTTGTCCAAGAGGAACTGGCAAGGCAACAAGTCACCGTTTTGCCACACCCTCCGTACTCACCTGATCTCGTACCGTGCAATTTCTTTCTCTTTCATCGCTTGAAAGCAAAACTACGCGGTCATAGATTTCAGTCGTCCGAGGAGGTCGTCAATGCCACAAGAGACGCCGTACCGGAATTTCCCGCCAATATGTTCCGGCAATGTTTTCGACAGTTATATCAACGTTGGCAAACTTGCATAGCGGCCAACTGCTACTAATTTGAGGGTCGATGTGGATCGGTGTAAGTGTATTCGAATACCTTGTAATATAATGCAATAAAACCACTTTCCACGAAATTGACGACTGTGCCACGTATATTTTACTTTTCAGACTTCTTACTTATAGTTAGTTAGTTAGTTAGTTATTAGAGAGGGTGGGTTTCCCCATGCACTTAGACCTATAGTGGTCCATTGTGCTTCCCTCTATGGTTTCTACCAGTCTCTATATCCTACCGGTGTTGGTGCTTACCATCAGTCCCGCCCAGCTAGCGAGACCGGCTCTACTAGCTGAGAGGTATCTATAATGCTTCCCCCATCTACCATAGGTATTAGAGATTGCTGTTGGGCGGGAAACGTCCGTAATTTGGCTCAGTGACCTCCTTTGGAGATATGAGGTTCTTTTACGTGCCGTAAAGCTACGACACGGGACCCATGGCTTGAAGTCCCTCCCGGAGGACCTGTTCCCTGAATTTTTCCGCCCTTAAAAATTCGACGACCTCCGCCGGGTATTTGAACCCGCGTACTACGAGTCATGATGTGGGAACGTTACCTCTAGACTACGGAGGCCGCTTTCTTACTTATAACTCTGATTATTAGTAGGATTATTGTTATTATGAATTTTTTTTTGTTTTGTTTCTCACTCGTGCCCACTTCGTAATTTGTTTCTGGGCTTTTAACTTAGCACGTAAATAAATAAAAATTTAATTTAATTTAATACCTTTATAGGAGGTTCACATTTGCGAAATAGAGGGTTCAGTTAATGTCTTTCTTGTCATTCTACGTTAAAGGATTAGGTCCTCTTGTCTCTTTCCATTAGGAATTGAAGTTAAGGTGCTTTTTTGCATCAAAATGGAAATCGTCCCATTTAAAGAAATTTCAGTTGATCAGAACGTCTTTCTAAGTATGACGTTATTGTTGAGAAGAAACGAAATTTAGCACGACGCATTGATTCACAAAACTGTTCAGTATATGTTCAGTAACTGGAATAATTTCCGTGAATAAGTGAGTTAACTGAATCTAAAAGACGAAGCAAAAATTGCCATGGGACCAGATAAAGTTTGCGGAGGTCGTATGGAGGCAGATGCCATTTTAGACTATTCTGAAGTGACAAAAATTATTTATGTTCAAAGTCAAAATGAAACATTACGTCACTCACTTTGATGTGGCCACGTTTTAAATGACATAAACTGCGCCGTATGATGGTAAACTAGACAAACGTCGTTATGACATCTCTTACTGAATCCACAAGTGCTGTGTGTATGGTGAGAGAGGAAAGTAAACAGAGAAAATAATAATTTTACAACAAAACAAAGGAAATGAGCGATGTAAAATAAAACAAAACAAAGGTCCAGAAAGAGTGATAGGAAGAGATGCCAAGAAAAGTGCACAAGAAACCTTAGAACAAAGAGAATAAAGACTGCAGGAACAAAAGGAAAAAGAGGCAAAGGAAATATCACAAGAAACTACACAATACTCAGAAAAATGGTATCAAGGGCAGAGTAAAGGAATTGCAATGAGTAGTCTCAGAGAATTATAGAGGAGAGACAAAAATGAGAAAAACGACTATAGGAACAAAAGAAAATATATGCAAAGAGTGGGAAAAGATGGGAAATTAGTTTCAGTGACGAAAAGAAGGATGTGCAGCTAGAAGCTCTCAGCGAAATGTAGAAGGTAGGGAAAATGGTGCGGAGAAAATCGTATATGTTTATACTGACATATACTTGAAAGCCAATTTGGTGTATGTTCGCTCTCACAGAGCATGTAGCTGCTCCAAGTATATGAGAGATAGCGTTAAACCTTGAATGACATCAAGAGAATCATTCGGTAACACATGCGCATTCTTCACGTCTACTATGACTATGAAAAGTCAGTGTGTATGCCAGCTTGCTTGCTTGCTTTCGCTCGAACTCAAGGAATACATCATATTAACATAATACGTACCGCGGATAATATTCTGACGTCTGTTCTCACTTAAGCGTCTGTTTGGATGGATATTAACCGAACTCTTTTAACGTAAAAGTGAGGAAAGTGGGAAAGGGATAGAAATGATGATTGGACAGACAAGCAAAGGGACACGAAAGGAATACGGTAAAAGGAGGGAAGTGGTTAATGATACAGATATTTGTAAGGGACTCTCCATTAAATTTTCAACGGCATTGCATTAGTAATTTATGAATCCTGGACTCTCTATTGTAAGTGTCGTTATAAAAAGGGCCTAATATTAGTATTGAAAAGGAAGAATTATCCTTTACCTTTATTAATCGGAAATGGAATTGCTTCACTTCTGAATACGAAGCAAGAATGTTCATCACCGCATCCTGAACTGTTTGCTGTAGCTCTGCTTCTGAACCCGGATGCACAGATGCTTCCACTCTGGGTTCAGTGATCAGTGGGGCACCACTTCTTGGTATCTGACTGCAGACGCACGTCCAAAAATTAAGCTGTAATTCTTGTCCCATTTATTCCCCTCGGGCAATCTACCTTTCCATGTCAGTGACACAATAGAATTCTACATGATACAGACGAGCTAAAACTTGATTTGCAGAGCAAATTCTTTTGAGAAGCGGATATCCGATCAACTAGATACGTGCCTTTCATGGGACCGGAAGTCTCATAACTGAATTGAAGGAAACGCGCCACTTTCGGCATTTCTAACTGGCTCAATTTAGTCCAGACTCTCACACCATACATTTTAAGATCCATTTTAATAATATCCTCCCATATAAACATGGTTCTCACTTTACGACTGACGGTTTACCACAATCAGTTGGTTTTGGTGACAAGCCCCTTGAGACTCACGACCAGTAGTATTTTTCAACTGAACACTTGCGATCACAATCCTTATGTAACATCCTCTTTGACGAGAGAATGGGTCTGTCGTTTACAATTGCTGCTGGTCCTCGCCAGCGCAGTCAATCTCATGTCCGAGTCCAGCGGGACTCATAACCACAGTTTACTCTCAGATTCGAAACTCCTCCAACCTGGAGGCCAGGTTCCCGTAATTATATCCCCCACAAATGGGGTGGTCCGATTATAACCCCAGGCACTGGGTTCCCCTTTCGTTGTCTCCGATGACTTGCATGGTCGAGGTATTCGACCCCGTCTCTGTTTCGGCCACAGGTTTATAGACTGGGGAGTTTGGAGCCGTTACCAAGCAAGAATCAATGAAGACTAGACTGAGAAGTCTTCGTGCGTGCTGTAGTGGACGGTAGAGCATGGGAATTAGCGAGAGCACTGTAATTGCCTATACTTTTAGGAGTCCAGTAAACCAAATTACCATGCCAAACCCCGTGTATTTTACACCTGAAAAACAATTCTCCGCTACTATAACTTTCTAGTTCATTGAACCTGTAGGTACACACGTAGCGGAGAAATGTCACACTTTTCGTGCTAAAATGAATGGCTCTATGGATTTTGATGAAAGTTAAACAAATTGTGTACCATAATAGTTGAATTTATCGCATTCACAGAATGGCCACAAAATTCTCCAGATTGAAATCCGTTAGAATATCATGTCCAGAACGAACTTCAACGGTTAGTGTACGAGTGCAATAAACAATTAAAAAGTGTGCCCCCCTCATGCCACGTGATATCATCGGATCAACCATCGACCAAGACGAATTTAGGCAATAATTAAAGGGGGGTTCTACTGAATATCGATTTCAATAAAATAAATTTGTTTATACTACTAATAAAATGCCAAACTTTAAAATTCACATTTGAAAATATATTTCTGAGAAACAACCCGAACACTTTTGGATTCATAATTATGTTCTGGGGAACTTTCTTGAGTTTCTTTCAAATTCACAAATACTTTCATTTTTGTACTGTCTTTCAAAAGCATTTTTCTGCACCGTCCGTCATAACAACTTCGTGATATGAACTGTGATGTATTATACAAGCAGTTTTCTACAGTCCCTGACTCAGACAAGAGCCTTCAGTACACAGAGCAGTTAGTAGATCTCGGCTCGTCACAGAACTTCAATATATCGGTTTCTTACATTGCTCAAGTACTACATGGATTGCACCCAGGGAAATCTGCCAAACGACCATTTTTGTGTCCTACATTAGGATAGTGCCAGGGAAGAAATGTGGCAAAAATTGATTTAAAAACAGCAATAATCAATAATGATTACCATATTGACTGCTGTTCTTTTCATAATCTATATTTAATTGACGAAATATAGCTGTAAGATCCAGACACTAAGGATTTCAGGTTCATCTTTACTGTTTGCATCCTCTTGTGTGTCATGATTTCTGGTATTCTGGCCTTCAACACAACAATAAAAATACACCAATCGAACTGTTTACATTTGTATAATTGTTACACGTTTCGTTTCACATTTGGGATCATCTTAAAGCTGTTTCATTAAATACGTGTTATGTTATTGATATATCGTAATATGGCTTCATATTAGTGTTAATCATTATAATCATGTAATACATGTAAATATTATGAAGTTGTAAAAATATTTTTAATTTAAAAAAATTTTAACTTATCTCGGCATGATGTAAAAAATCTGTTATATTATCGAACATTGTAGGTAGTTTCTTAACAATCGGCAGTTGTATTGTTTGGTAGTAAATACCACGTGTATTACCAAGTTTTGAGGTTATATGGATTGTATATATCGTGGTGCAAGTGAATTCCTTATATGTTTTTGGAGCTATTCACATTTAATATTGTTATCAGTTTTTAGTTTTTATGTGCATTTCCTCTTGACTTCCTATACATGACGCTGTGAATTGAGTTTTCTGTGAATGAAAGTGAGTGAAATTACTGGTTATTGTGTAGGGTTAAATTTGTAATTATATCTCGCTAAATGTTAAGACCTTTTATATTACTGATATTTAATTTTAAAATTTATAATTCCGAATATATTATTACTTACTCTCTTTATAGCGTGCTATATATTTCGATCGTGTGGTCTTTGTTTTTGTATCGCATCTGTTCCTGGTTACAATGTGGACAGGCTAGTGTTGTGTTGTATTGATTATGTAACTTTGATCATGTTATGTTCCGGGGGAAAAGGGGTAGTCATGTAACGCTGGAGGGTTTCAGGTTCAATCCATTGTATTTCAAGTTCGCTGGTATATAATATACGTACGTGACATTCCGGTAATTGGCCCTATTGCTGTCTGCAGGAGACAGAACCGTTCATACTGAAGAGTAGTGTCTTCTGGGATGGGGCCCATGTAGTCAGGTACAAGCTTATTGACTTGTCCTGCCTCCATCTTCAGGGTCGAAGGTTAAACAGAAATTTGTATTCTCTTGATTTATCGGCTTATATAAGCTTATATAAATACGGCCGTGAGAACCTTGAAGCTCACGTCCTTAAACTCTTCGTTTTCTCTTTAAGTGACAGCGCTGGGATTGAAGCCGACACCGCTATCAAACTATATTTGTCTGCCAATCGCTGGAGCACATGCTAAGAAAATATAAGAGGATTCGAAATTTTGAAGAATTGCGTATTCGAATAGTAAAATAACGTAGACACAAGAAAGGTAAAATTTGCTCCAGTGGATTAGGTCTACACATATATTTCCCAAATGGATTCCCCAGTCTTGCCTAATTTGACTTAACATTTGTGTGCAAATACAAATATTTTATTTCATATTGAGACCCACGTTTGTAAAATTAATCACCCTTCATAGTGACAGAAATTAATATATTTAATATTTACAAATCTCCGCATAGTATCCGGGATAGTGCAGTCCGTATAGCGACTGGTTACGGGCTGGACGACCTAGGGTTAGGAGTCCGAGTCCCGGTAGGGTCAAGAATTTTCTCTTCTCCACGTCGTCCAAACCGTCTCTGAGGCCCACCCGGCCTCCTATCCAATGGGTACTGGGACGTCTTCCCAGGGGGGTAAACTGGCAGGGACTTGAAGCTGACCACTCACCTCCAACTAGTGCCGAGTCGAAGAAAATGTGGATCTGTACATCACTCGCCCGCATGCTCCCGAGGGACAATTTAACCTTACAAGTCTACATACATTTTTTCAACCTAACGCAGTGTTGAATAATGACTGAAGTAGAAGTTGTAGACGTCAGTGCGATCTGCACTTTATGTTAGTTGACATCTGACGTATGATGAAATCTTTGTGGGGAACTTGAATAATATTAGACTTGAAATTCCTCTGCTGAAGGATTTGCATTATATAAGTTCATCGTAATGCCTCTACACGAGAATAACAAAGAGAAAAGGGGAAAGAGGCATGTACTGCCTTCGGTCGCTTGGAAACCGGGATCGTGCGTTCGAATCCCACTCAGGACATGGATGTTTGTGTGCGTTTTTCTGTGCTTGTGTACAGGTAGAGGCCTTGCGATGAGCTGATCACACGCCCAAGCAGTCCTACCGAATGTGTGAGATCTAGAAAAACCGAAGTGAACGCAGAAGTTCATGGAGGTAGTCCTAGGGCCACTGGGGCTGTAGTGCCAAGGAAAAGAAAAGGGGGGGGGGAGATGTCAGCATTTCGGACGGGATTCAAAACCCTTGCCCCAGTGAGTGCGAGGTACAATAAAATGTGTGTCATATACCAAGCAGCAGTTGGAATAGACAGAACAGGATCAAGAGCATTGTGACCGCTGATTCCTTTCCTTGGGTGGATATTCTGCGATAGGTTTTTAAGTAAAGAGTTGTATGTGTACTGAGGCATCGGAAAGAAGTCCCATGGATCGACCCCTTCAGCATGTCCTTCGAGCTGCAAACCTTCCCCCTCCTAGAGTGGACTGCCTTTATATTCTCTTGCAGTCCTCTAGACATTCTGTTTACACAAATGTTACTAATGATAGTCACTTGATGATCTCCTTTAGCGGCAAGCGCCTTGGAATGGTGGACATAGTCCAGAAGTGGCTGTGTGAGAGCAGAACAGTAGGAGGAGACTGGAAGACTCGGACGCCATACCTCCCTCTCTCTATGACTTTTCCGGCGGAACCTCCATAAGGTATGAGGGCCTCTTAGTTAATGAGGACTGGAGTTTAAATATTTCTCTCAGCGTGACTCATCGCGTGATCACGTGCCTCCTTAAACCTCCCATTAGATCTGATACAGCTCAACGGAGCGATTTTAAACAGCATTCAGTCACTTAGAGGTTAATCCATAATACGTACAGCACGAATTCTCAACATGTTACACCGCACTGTTACGGGTGCTGTTGGCAGCACAGTATCTCTGCAGACAACCCATTGGAAAGCTAGAGATTATCAAATGCTGCTGCATGACATTCTTTTTTTGAAGCGTCCATTTAAATCATCTTCCAGCATATAATTATGGCATATTTTATCATACTGCGTGTTAACAAAGGCGTTCAGACAGGTATGCAAGTATCCGGTCCTATGATGAGGCTTTAGCTAGCCACGGCCTTTCTCCTAAATTTATTTGCCAAGTCTTACTCTCGCGTTCCTGCAAATTGACTTTTCCGTCTCTTTTTATGACTGCGACGTGTACATTCTGGGCCTTGATTGTCGTTAGTACTTTCTGCGCCCCCAACCGCTCAGCGAAAATCTGCAGTTTAGTTTAATTCCACCAAGCGTGTGTTGTGTTTTCCACAGTAAGCTCATTATAATCTTAACTCATTTTGCTACCCACCCAATATTTCAAATATTTCATATTTACGGCAGAAGAACGAAAGTGCGTGCACTCAATACTGTTAGAGAACAAGATCTCTGTGTACCAAATGTAGTTTAATATAATATTAATTAATATATAATATCTCGATTTCCTGACTAGGCACGGTGTTGGGATTGGTAACTGGATTTATTGGACACTTATACTCGTAACTACAACTAATTATAGAGCTATCGCTAACCTGCACATTTAACAAACAACAAATCTGTCTGTTGTATCTTCGCTGGCCGTTGCTTGGTTCATTGGGCGTCGCTAGGTTACGGCTGCTAATCTTGGAGGTACTTCACGACCAATCCACGAAATGCGACTCCTCGTTTACAGTTCGTAAACTGCGCTCACCAAGAGCCGACTCAAGACTCGATCTTTCTATGTAGGCGCTGCGATTGTTACCTTACAGCTTCAGCAGGAGTACATCCGAGCTGTCTCTATGTCCAGGTCACTGTGGACTCTGTGCATCCTTTACTCATGTTCTGTGCTACGTAACATTTTTACAAGAAGTACAGAAGTTTCCTCTCATTTCAACTTGTGCAGCAGGTTATGCCTTAACTTGTTTAACTACTCCGAAATTGCAATTAGCCGAACGGTTGTAGGCCTGACCGCCGCCAAGTTTAAGCCTCTTATACTTCACTTGCATGGCTTTTCTTGTCAGATGCCAAGTACATTGGGATTTGAATGGTTTAGGATTACTTCTGCCTGTGCCGTGCATAATTTAGTTATGTAACTGAAATTGCAGAACAGAGGTTTCCGCTCTATTGGAAAACTTGGCAGGTGCACGCTGGTTCGGTAATTGCACTTGGTTTCAAAATTCGGCACGTGTACGACTACATAAGTTGAGTAATGCAGCACAAAGACAGAAGTAATCCTAAACCACGAAAATCCAAATGTACGAAGTACTGAACAAGGAAAAGTCATGCACAGTGTGTATATGAGGCTTAAATTTGGCGTGGGTCAGGCCTACGATCGTTCAGCTGACTAACTGCAGTTTCACAGCAGTGGCATACGTTAAGACATAACCTGATCTGCACTTCATTGACAGGAAACCTCTGCATACCTTGAACTCGTGTTTTACTTAGTATAATGCAATGACAAAGGATCCTCAGGGCCCATAGTGACCTCGACGCCGTGACAGCGCGGATGTACTCGTGCTGAAACTACGGTACACAAACGCAGCGGCTACACAGACCGAGCCCTCCCCTCGCCGAAGAGGAGGCCTCACATCTAAAACACATACATGTCTAGGAGAACAAAAATCTTTGTTCATAGATCCGAAGGAGATCTGAAGCCTAGAATGACTTGGCTGGCGAAGACCGGCAGTCATTTAATCGACTGATCGACCGAATGACTGCCGAGAGTCAGTCCTGACTTGAGAGTCATCAGTCTGAAGTCAGTGCTTGCGAGTGACAACGAATGATAACCAGTGATGGCCAGACACGGCTAGGAGTTGGAAGCCTTGAGTCGGTGGCTGGTGACTCGTTTTGCCTGGTGCTCTTGTTATACGTGTATAACGTCGGCATTAACGGCATATAAAACACTGTATTTATTAGTTACTGCGTAAAAGTGTTTACTGTGCCGTTACCCAGCAATTGTTAATACTTTCAAACGTCATGTAACAAGACCTTTCTGGTCATTGATCTGTGATAATAGATAAAATTGATTTTAACGTATGAATGTTACTTTAAAGAGCACTTAGTGTTTGTTTTGAATTCCCCTAATATTTTGTGAATTATGAAGTTTCACGAGTAACTGTAACACATACATTCTCGACACGACTGAAGTTCAAACAGTAATTGAAAACTAATTGGCCCAAACATCCATGAATTATCGTGTTGACGGATGGGCTCATGGAACAAAAACTCGCACAAGTGCTTTCCGTAGCAGACTGGTGCCAAAGAGGAAGCAGTTCTCTTACTACAAACCCCTCCCTGTCTTTCCCCTCCAAAAAGGAAACACTCGCCCTATATCTTGGGACCTCAGTTGGAAAATTAGCAAAGAAGCCCTTGAGATAAATATTGTGTAGACCGTGCTCGCACGTGTTTTGGCTATGCAAGCCTCACTGCTGTACGAGAAAACTATATATGCCTTGAATATTGGCCACCAAGCAGAGAAAGAGCATCTTTTGTTCAAAATAGCCACTGTGTATAACCCGCTCCATTGTGATGTCAACAGCAGAATTTAGCCGCAAGCTTGTTTGCTACCATCAAAGAGTGAAAAATATCACCCGCGTTTTAAAAAGAGCTGTTTAATTAAGTTTCATTGCTAAACACAGTATCCGTCCATTAATGTTCTTTATGAACAAAATTCGGTGCAACCTTAATATATGGAGTCCATGTTTACTCCGTGAACAATCGAAATAAAGGGACAAACTCTGCGAGGGTCAGTGCCGTACTACCAGTAAGCACACAGAAAATAATAATTCATAATTTCGTTTAATTTACTGGGGGAAAGTAACGTTTATCATCACCTCGCCCCCTCCACCAAAAGAACAAAATGCAAACCACATTGTCATTTTATTGCTTTATATTTATTACTAATTAACTTGTTATTACATTTGCATTTTCAGAAAATACCCTTCAGAGCAAGCGCTTTGGTACGTTTTGTATTGACATAGTATAATGAGGACACATTCTATTATCAAATGCAGATTATAAATCTTAAACTTGTAAAGAATTAAGTTTCTTTGTAAGTTTTGAGGTTTTCACGGCGATGACAATGAAGAAAGTTGTCTTCTGGGTTTAGGCACCGTGTATTCTTCGTTTTGGCCGACGTTTCGGAGGAACGTAGCGCCTCCATCTTCAGAGCAGTGAATAGCTGCGGAGAGCAGTAGCNAAGCAGGTTTATAAGTGAAGCCCCTTCTGAACACAATGCGGTATAAGAAGAGCTGCTCTCAAATTGTTACGACTGCTTTGTCATGTGCTGGAATCAACCCTTGATCATCCATGCAGTCTATTAAATACGGATATAGGAAGTATACATTCAGTTTCCGTGAAGACAGAAATTTTTGGTAAACTAAGTAAATATAACCAATTTCAGAAATAAATTTTCCCACGTAGTTAATGAATCACATCATTAACGATTTTTTTTCCTTGGCACTACAGCCCCAGTGGGCCTAGGCCTACCTCCATGAACTTCTCCGTTCACTTCGGTTTTTCTAGATCTTACACATTCGGTAGGACTCCTTGGGCGGGTGATCAGCTCGTCGCAAAGCCTCTACCTGTACACAAACACAGAAAAACGTACACAAACATCCATGCCCTGAGTGGGATTCGGACCCACGATCCCGGCTTCCGAGCGAGCGAAGACACTGCACGCCTTAGACCGCTCGGCTACCGTGACCGGCGCCATTAACGAAATTACGTATTAAAATTCCTTGGATAAATAGGCCTGTGTTTCGTGGAAATACTCCCCTGCTCAATGACTGCATGTCAAAAGAACTTTACATGATCTGTATAATTTAGTAGCAATCTGAAGGCACTTCATCTTCTGACGAACGGACAAAGTTAATCTACGAACACGCTCCGTCTTTGGGCTGGTGCCAAGCATCCGAACGGGCCATCGTTTTCTCTTAATTGTGATGTGCCCTGACATGACTTGCTCGCTGGAAGATAATAAATCTACGTACAGTAGAAAGTACAAATCGAAACAAGACAAACTACTAGCATTCTGTTATAAACCCTTGCCAATTAAAGATGAATTGAACATATTTGTTTTATATCAAATATTTGAGTTCTTTCCCTTGGGAACTGAGTTGAATTCTTGCTCGAACTACCGGTAATTATGGAAAAGTACAAAGACTTGCCTTAAGATCGAAATTTAATTAGGTATGAAATTTTCTGCTTTGTTTAGGGTCCGACACAATGGAGGTACAATTTAAGAGCCAATATTTCAAACCAGCTAAGAGTAAAATCATCAGACATAGCGATAGTGTCGTGCCTGAAGCACTGTGCATGTTCCTACCCACAGTAACTTTATGCGGGAGAGGTTGCATTTTCTTATTTGCTGTTCGGATTCTGGTCTCAATCTTGCAGGGACATAACAAGAATATAATTTTGATAGGATCAATTTTTTTTTTCTAGAAAGCCGAAATAAAAAAATTAAAATAAATTTTTTAATCTATTTTCTCAGTTACTTTCTAAGTAATTTGTCTAAATTGTTCAAAGGACGTTGTAATGTTCGCCATTCAAACATCCATCCTGCATACAAACGTTGAAGTTATTTTCCATCATGAACAAATAAACTGATGAAATTAAATCACTGTTTCTTTATCTGTTTACTAAGCATGACTGATTCTATTGAATTACTCAATGCGTCATGGCTCGTAGCGCCCGAAAGCAGACAGTGTGCGAAATACACTGCCAGAGATCTGCTGTTTGTTTCATGTTTTATTTTCTACATTTCGTAATTATCTATTGGAGAACTGAAGACAATAGCAGAAATAAGTCGATAATAGGAAATCACTGTGTTCAGTGCAGCTGTGTCCCTTAAGCGTGGTTTTACAACTTCGAAAAGACTTTGCTGGTTAGTTGGAGAATTGAGAGCGAACGGGAAAGATCCATTATGGTGACTGCTCTGTAGCGACATAATACACGTTCCTTCATCATCAATTTATTACCAATATTATCAGTAAAAATCTAACTCCCTATTTCAAACAGCAACCTCAGGAACGTGTGGCTCTCAGCTCCTCTCTAATGTTATACTCTCCCCAACGAGTACGACAGAACAGAGCAGGTGTGCCGATTGAATTGCGAACATTGTTCAACACAGCACAGAGATTTCAGACTCGGAACATGACTCTGTTCTGAAATGTGGAAGCAATCAATTGATGTAAGTTAAATCCATTATTCCGAAAACGTGCCGATCCCATTAATTCAATGGTTACAGGTTACCAGACAAAGCTGATGGAAGAGCGGCATATTGTTTCTACGTCATTAGATGCGGTAACTGATCTGTAGGTAGCGTGAGTTGATCTATAAAACAGGATCCAGATTGAAACACAACAGCGATACAAACGCGCCCTAAGAGGGATTAGAACTTTGTCAAGAACTAAGGCTACTATCACTGATTACATCGAACACTGAGATTAAACATAACCATCATAATAAAACAAGTGCCTCTTGTATTCATGTACCGGTCTTGATAGTGATGAATTCACCACTACATGATTATTTAGAAAACCGTCATATACGCTGTTTGATTTGAGCTTCGCAACGAAATGTCGCTTCAGAAAATCAGTAACAGAAATAAGATTGTCATAGAACTTCGTAAAAGTACACATTCATCCAGTGACGTCCTGACGTTTCATATCAGTCAAAAAGGTTAAGGTTATTGGAAGAGAACGGCGTCCCATAGCCGTCAGAAACACGTCACTAGATCATGTCGCATTCTACGCCCACGTTATTGCTTCTGTAATGTTTATCTGGAACATTCTCCTGTACGTGAAAGCATATTTGTTTTCGGACATAGAGCAGTGTAGACAAAGTCTGAATTATTTCTTTGTATTTTAAAAGGATTGTCTGTATGACATTTCTTAAATATTTATCGATCGCCAGGGGAGTTATTACATGAGTACAGACGGACAGACTAGGAAGCTAGCAAGCGTTTCGAAACATTCCTGAACCTGTGTTGGGAAAGAGGAAGTGGTTTCGTTAATACGTATATGCTTCTGTATGAAAGGAAGAGCGATAAGGAACAACGAGCTGAAAGAAATGGACGAGGAACAAGCCCGAAACCATTTTTCACCATTCTGTCAATGTTTGGTCTATGTTATTATGCCGTATGAGTCTGCCTGTGCCGTTAATTACGAGAATTTTTTTCTCTTGATACACATTGTCGGAATAGTATAGCACCCGTACCCTCGTTTGTAATTCTGAATCTGAGGAAAAAGTGCGGTGGTTATGTATCGGAAAGCTCTCACAAATTTGTTGCACGTCTGTTTTCATTCAACATGACCTAAGATATTTAAATACTTCTATTACGTAAGCATCTAGCACCTAGAGTAACTTGTCATGAATATCTTGAGATATATGAATAGCATTTCAGCGAGGATAATTAATTCTGGCCGGAATTCCGTATCTCTAGAATACAAGTCAGAAACAGCAGTTAGGAACTTGGGCTTCCTTCTCTGTAGGACGGTAAGTTTATGGGACACCGTAAAAGTAGTTCATCAGAAGATGGGACGATCAACTGTTTCTCTCTCTGTGTCAGAGTATTTTCTTGGAATCGCTTAATTCTGGGAGTCATTTCGCAGATCTCTTAGTCGTGTATCTTCACGGGGGTTCGACTCACGGCAGGATAGCCAAAGTGTGGATGCCAGGCTGCGACAATGAACGCTGGCAGGGAAACTCCGACACGTCCATTCACTAAACGCAATTCAGAATCATCGTCTCATGGTACAACGAACGGCTTAGTGTGTTATTTTATTATTAGACTAACTTAAATGCGTCGAATCGTTTTTATATATTATGAAGTGCAGACCCGTTGCTAAGCGGTGACTCCGTAAACAGCGATCGTTTCTGGGAAACGGCTCCATAAACACGTTCCCGTTGCTAGGCAGCAGATGATTAATAATGCAACAATTTGATGCAACAATAGAATAATTGTTTTCTATATGGTCCGTGCCGAGATGTTATAAAGAAGGGACAAAATTATTTGTCAGTTGAGTTCTGTACGCGAGGCTTCGAAGATTGAATCTGAGCGCGTGGAGCTGAAGAATCTCCACTGTTAGAAGCCGTTTCAAGGAACAGCTGGTGAAGACACAGCAACCTGGGTGATGCTTAGCGACTGCTGTGATGATTTATGAATTGTGCAGATTAGTGGTGTCGCTGTAACCGATTGTAGTTCCGAGTCGTGTGTATAAGTGGTCAATACATCCATTCACCAATCCAAACTCGTCTATGCAACTACGGGACAATATTGTCACTACGATTTTGGTGGTAATGGGTGCAAATGGTAGTACTTGAAATAAAATAATGAAGATCAAAGGGCACAATTATCCAAACTCATTTTACTATGAACAAACAATGAAAATGTGTGAGCTGCCCTTAAGAAAGGTATATGCCTTGCATTGGTATTAATCACGATCTTAATTAATAATCGAAATCTCTTAGAAACATATGATAGTAAACTTAATGATAGATACTAGGAAAAACTTTATAAAATCAATAGTTTATAAATTCTCCCACAATATAAGAGATACCATCCCACTGGTTTTAGATAATTTTGTAATAAATCTCACTGGATTAAATGTACTGTAGTGTGAAGTTAACTTAACATTTTGTACTGACTAAGTAAGAGTTGTAAATATTTGTGCACAGTACGTCGTAGCTATCACTGAGGTGAATGTTTTTAATCGTAAATAATATATATACTATACATTGTTGCAAGTAGTTGTCACAAAACCAGAAATCTCTGTAAATCATAAATTTGACTTCATTGAGCCTGTATGATCTTAAATTATAATACTATCACGTGTATGGGTGACTATGCCGGTCACGGTAGCCGAGCGGTCTAAGGCATGCACTGTCTTCGCTCGCTCGGAAGCCGGGATCGTGGGTTCGAATCCAACTCAGGACATGGATGTTTGTGTGCGTTTTTCTGTGTTTGTCTAGAGGTAGAGGCCTTGCGACGAGCTGATCACTCGCCCAAGGAGTCCTACCGTATGTGTAAGATCTAGAAAAACCGAAGTGAAAGGAGTTCATGGAGATAGGCCTAGGCCCACTGGGGCTGTATTGCCAAGGAAAAAAAATATGGGTGACTATAAACGGGGTTTTGATTGGTGACTCCATTGATTGATCACTTATACCCTTACGACCCGTTAATATTCTTCAAGTATCACTGAAATACACAGGCTAGTGTCCTCAGTCTATTACAGCCTCCACTACCCATTTCCTAGCAATGGATTTCAACACAGGAATTCTAACGCTCTCACTGAATTACACCCTCCAAATACCACATATAATTTTTTTTCTTCACAGCCAGACTTTCAACTGAGCACTATTGCAAGTAACAATTTGCCCCAAACCGTCCCGGTTATAACATCTCTGCACAGACCACATGGAAAACACAGTTATTCTGTTGCTGTACCATTGTTGCTATCGTGTGTATTGTTGCGGGTACGTATTTCTAGAAACGGCTCTGGTATATTTGCTTATCTCCTTGTCTTTGCACAGAAACTGCTCTACACGCTACAATACTCTAAAAGTCTTTGACATGTGATATAAATACTTACAATTATTATCAAGGATAACGCAATATACTGTTTTCTGTCCTGACGAAACATTTCTGAAAATCTATTGATGTTTCTGAAACAACCGATATATTGTTGAGTGAAGCTAAACAAATGAATACATGAAGAAAGCAGTCTTCTGGGATTTTGCACCGTGTATATGTGGTGTTAACCGACGTTTCGGAGGAACGTATCGCCTCCATCTTCAGGGTAGAAGAAAAGATATATAAGAAATCTGCAAGCAAAGAGACCGTGAGAACCGGTAATTCTCACGGTCTCTTTGCTTGCAGATTTCTTATATATTTTTTTCTACCCTGAAGATGGAGGCGATACGTTCCTCCGAAACGTCGGTTAACACCACATATACACGGTGCAAAATCCCAGAAGACTGCTTTCTTCATAGTCACCGCCGTGAAAGCCTCACATCTTACAAATGACTACATTTTTTTTTTCAGTAAATACGGTTATAAGGCAAAGAATATTTTAACAAAGATATTTCATTCCCTCTATTTTCGCTATTTTCTTCCTAAAAGAACGAGTCTCAATGATTGCATAAACCAAAGGTTATTAAGAAGGAGCATAGACACGAAAATGTGATCGTTTTTAAACTTCTTTTCATTTCAAGAGTTAGATAAAGGACGGGAATCCGAGATGTGTCATGAAAGGAAGGAGACTGAGGTAGGCGATTATCATGATAACTTGCAGCTAGGTCAATTTTATTCTATCTCCGTGAAAATGAAAGAAAATCCTTCTATTACACGAATGTTCGTCCTACTCTTCCCTTGCCCCTTCTTCAGTACGTCGTTCCCTTCCTTTTAACTAATCATATTTGATTATTTAAACCGCGATAGCTGCAGATGTATCTTAGGAGATATTTGGTCTTAATGCTATTATTGGCTTACTAGAGGTAAATTTGTCGGTGCGCTTAATTAATTAAGCACCATGCCATGGAGACAATGAAAATTTGAGGTATAGGTCCACCATTCTTCACCTCGGCGCTGTATGGAGTGGTCAGCTTCACGCCTCGGCCACTTTACTCCCGGGGGAAATAGCTCTCACCTCCATCTAGTGTCAACGTTAAGAATGAGGAGCTATCCTTCACTCCCCCTTGTGTCTTCATGGCGTTGTGCCTCATTAACTGAAGCCAGGCATAATTTACCGATATGTAGGCCTAATGAAAGCCAGAATATCTGCCTACACAATTTTCTATAGATTCAGTCCACAGACAAAGAATCTACCCTTAAATTCTATATGAATCACCTTGTATATCATAGTGTTATGTTTGATAGTCAGCAGAAAATCGGAATTTTTAGTAGCGATATTATTAAAAAGACATCGATGATCAGAATCTTTCATTTTCCATTTACACTCGCCATTGAATATACTTGTATATTACAGCATTTGTGTGGTTGTAGGCTTCGTAAGTTTTATCTATACTTTAATATTGTTACAGGGTTAAGCGTACTGCATTCCAACGTCGTTTTATATTTCTGCTCTCCTTGGCTTTAGTTATGACGACGTTCATGAATTCCACACGTCTTCAAGGTGCATCGTTAAGTTCTGTCACAGAGTATGGTATGAGGAACGTGATCCATGGCAGGATCGCTTCGTGCCAAACTGTTCCGTCACCCAGTTACCGCCAACGTCATCTCATTCATTCCTGCGTAGTCGACTCAACACACATACACGTACAGTTGCAAGTAACGCAATGAGTGCACATTTCATAATGTTTTATCCCTTTACCAGTTAAATTACGAGGAAGCCATCAATAAAATTACAATTTTGGTTGGAATATGTTGCAAGGCCCTGCATTTGAATATATTCTTCAATACCTCCTTAATAAATTCTCTTATTGCTCCTATACGACAGACATAACTAATACAGTAAACCCTCGTTATAAAGAACAAATGGAGGAACGTTATTGACCATATCCGCTACAACCGTGTGAAGGGTTGAAGGTAAAGTTGTCCCTGTGCTTAACTAATTAATCTCTATGTCATAAAGACGTATGGGGGAGGGAAGGCATAGCTCCACCATGCTTGACCTCTGCACGCCACGGCCTCTTTACCCTCGGGATAGAGCCCCGGTACGCATTGTAATGGCGGCTGGGAGAGCCCCAGGATCGGTCTGCACGACATGAAGACGGGACTCGAACTCTGACCCCTCGGCCATCCAGCCTGTATCGATGAATTGAAGGGGTAATCACGGAAGTACAACACAGGATACACAACCAGTGCATGCAATAAACATAGAGACACTATGTAATTACATAAAGGTTATATAGTAGTGTTCCTTTTTATTGTAAATAGTTTTCTAACTACAAAACCTTCTTAGTGCCTCGGCATCTCTAAAAATTCCTAACTGCACAGTCATCTTTTTCCCACCGCTATTTCCGGGTCCGTTATAACGAGGGATTACTGTATATGCCTTCGTTTCAAGTAGGTTACCGAGCCGAAATTTTCGAAATGAAATGCACTTCATACTACAATTTTTTCCTTTGGCGGTACAGCCCCAATTTTGGCCTTGGCCTATCTCCACGAAACTCTCCGTTTCACTTCAGTTTACTAGATCATAGACATTCGGTAGGACTCCTTGGGCGGATGATTAGCTCGTTGCAAGGCCTCTACGTGTACACAAATATAGAAAAACGCATCAACACACACACCCCAGTACTAAACATCCATGCCCTGAGTGGGACTCGAACCCACGGTCCCGGCTACCGAGCGAACAAAGGCAGTGCATGCCTTAAGGCACGTCCACATTACTCGTGCTCGTACTCGTGGCCCTATGTACCAGTGTGTCCACTGGTACATAGGGCCAGAGCTCTGTGCGATCAAGAGAGTCTGCGTGCGGAGCTGGAGTTCCTGAAGGACATCTTCAAACGCAATGGCTATAACGACCGGCAGATCCAGAGGGCCCTCAACCGCCAACCCAACAGCAATCAACCTGATGACCGCAGAGGAACTGTCGCCTTCTTGCCCTTTGTCGGGACTATATTCAACAGGATCAGCAGAGTACTGTCCCGACATAACATCAAATCAGTTGGCCTGCCCCCAAAGAAAATATCTAATTTCCTCCGGCCTGTCAAAGATCACCTGGGACTGAGGACACCGGGAATTTACAGAATTCCATGTGAGTGCGGCAAGGTCTACATCGGGCAGACGGGCCGTTCTGTGGACACGAGGTTGAAAGAACATCAACGGCATATACGATTAGAACATCCGGACAAGTCAGCCGTAGCTGAACACAGCATCGATCTAGACCACCGTATCGAGTTTCACAAAACGGCCAT
>NW_019733936.1:131205-175950 GCF_002891405.2 Cryptotermes secundus
TTAATCGCTCTCCACTGCTCCCATTGGTCCGTTCTCCCTAACCACCCCCCCTGCCTACTTCGTATATAAGCAGCACCTTCCACATCCTATCACCACAGCTACTGCTCTCCGCAGCTATTCAACTGCTCTGAAGATGGAGGCGCTACGTTCCTCCGAAACGTCGGCCAAAATGAAGAATACACGGTGCCTAAACCCAGAAGACAACTTTCTTCAGTGTCATCGCCGTGAAAACCTCAAAACTTACTACTTCAGTTGTTCGCCAGGCTTCGGCGCGTGAGGATCCATATATTTATTGGTAGTGTGTATAGGCTGTAGTCGTATTTTAATTTATTGGCTATAGTTTTTAAATTAAAAATTTTAAATTTGCTTGTCTCGTGACTTTTCATATCGTCCACATTACTCGCGAGCATAGCGATTCACAAGAGCACGAGCACGAGTAATGTGGACGCACCTTCAGATCGCTCGGTTACCGTGACCGGTTTATACTAATTATAATTATAATTGTAGGTCTTGGTGTGATATTAAATAACAGTTTATACGTACGTAAACAACATAAAAATATATATATGTTACACTATGTGTATTCGCTTCAGTCTATAGAGTTAGTAGCAATGGCATTGTTTGTGTTGATGACTGTACAAGCACTGCTTGAAAGTGATACTACTTGCCTCTTAGGTGGATCTGCTAACAAGTCTATCATTATTTAAAGTGTTTATTTTGAAGAGTTTTTGGAAACCTGTATTTTGAAATTAAGATCCTTCGAAACGTCGGTTCCCAGAAGATCTACATGGCGCCACATCCCAGAAGACGGCATTCTTCATAGTCACCTCTGTGAAAACCCTCAAATCCTACATGCATTTTTAATTCTTTTGAGTACTGGATGTTGTGATTCGATTGTGAGTAAGCGTACCCGAGCCCCAAATTATGATGAAAATTAATTTCGAATTCCAATACGTACATAGAGGCCGGTACCAGCAAAATTGCCTGTTCATTGTTCGGGTTCGTCTTACCGTACTGTCTCTGTACTGTTTCGCATTGAGTGCAGGCGCTCTGCAGATGTCCGTACATTCTGCTTGGACAGTAACACATCGCTTTCACGGTCGCCACAAAGTCAAATGTCGAGGAACTGACAGATGGAGAAAGGACTCGGATGATGTAATTAAGTCACTAAGTTATCTGGTGAATTTAAGCAAGCTGATGATTTCGTCACCAGATGATTGCCTCCTGAGAATCAGTTTCCTTCACATTGCTTTTGTATATCATATCATATCATATGCATCACATGACAGGATCTCCAGCATACGCATTGTCTTTGTAGAGCATTTCTACAGATTCCCAGTGACACTATCTGGGCTAGTACCCCTAGTTTTTCTTACTGTGTAACGAGAGTAGGTTTAATTTGTTTTGATGTTTACATAATCTTATAGTTGAAAGTTTGTATGTACGATAGTACAAAATTTAATATTTATCTGCCCTGAAGATTGAAGCACTACTTTCATCCGAAACGTCAGCAACGATGTACCAGATTACACGACGTCAAGCCTCAGAAGATAGTAGTTTCCAAAGAGTATTATATTCACTATCGTCCACTAATTGTGAAGCATTGTAATTAACGGATAAGTAAAGAAAACCAGTGACAAATCATTAAGAGCGTACTGTATGAACATAGCTAAAGTACGTAAAGGTATCCCTGTAACAGGCCGTGGAGGCCCATAAGGTTGTGAGATGTTGAGGTTCACACATTTTCTAGAAAATTGGCTCATAGATGGCGGCAAGGTTGTCAGCCCTACGCACCGGCCGCTCTTGACCCCTGAGAACATTCCAAGAATATTCCTGGTACTCTTTTCTGTTAGAGGCTGAGTCTAACCCAGGGCCGTAATGCGGCTGGAAGGATTAGGTCAATTGAAAAGAAAATCCAATGAACTCATCGGGACTTTAACCCGCGACCTTCCACCTTGTAGCATAGTGCCTCAACCAACCATGAACACAGCTACAGAAAAAGAAATTGCAAGAGATAGTGGAGGCACCCGTTACTTGCTTGGGCTATACGCGCGTTCTAAACACCGAGGATTCACTGGTGGAATTGGAACACACAGATACACACAGAAAGCACGATAATCTCATTAGCCTACTTCTTTCCTCAGGCTAATGGAGAGAGACTTCTGCGTGTTTCCGTCAGTATGGGAACCGACGCCTGGTCGCTGCTATGCCAAGCGAAACGATATTGTCAAGTCCCTCACAATTGTCCATTCAAGACCTGAAAGGGATACTGTCCAAAGTATTGGTGTACAGACTGCAAATAGCATAGAAATCAGATCCTGCTGTGTCGGCATTTTAATTACTTAATTATAATGAATCATAAAAACCTACTACATTTATAAATATGCATTTGATATTTGAATTCATATGATTATAACAGTACTAAATTAATTACTTCCATCCTTGTTGTTTATCGGCTGATTAGTTACTCTCCGAAACAGTGTTGATTTTCTTTTTCGAAAGGTAATAGAACCATTTGTGCTATGTGATATAATCCTTAAATGAAGCTGAAACTACTACTGAGAGCCCATGAATTTCTCTTTCATTAAACGGTTCTGAACTTTTAACATATCCTGTAAGAAAGGAGTACAGACAGTAATTATCCTTTTCATATTGTAGAGTGTAGACACTTTGCTGGGTAACGGTCACGAAACGACGTCCGTTCCTGGGACAGCGGATTCTTAGTAAACGGTGTTACGCACCCCGTTTCTGGGCAACAGCTCGGTAAATACGTTCCCGTGGCAACGGACATGAGAACAAAAATATAACAACGCTGTTTTCCTATGTGGTCCCTGCCGAGAGTTTATTACCAGTTCAGATGGAGCAATGAGTTCAGTTGAGTTTTGCAAAGCAGGCTGAGAAAAGATGGCGCTATAATTAAGTTGCCAGTTCAGTTGTGGTATATTCGGCAGCTAGTAGCGTCGAGAGCACAGAAACTGAAGAATCTTCAATTTTGAGAGCCGTTACCAAGCAATGACAAATAAAGGCAATGTAGGCTGGAGAAGACTTAGCGTGTAGTGATTTGTAAAATGTAAATCCTGTTACAGTTGTTTGTACTTAAGACCTGTAAGTGGTCAATAAATCCATTCACTAATCCATACCCCGTCTATAATCACACATACATTTGACAGCACTTATACGTAGCCCTAGTTTATAGTTTTCGTGAGATCCCATAAATATAGTATCTTGAAATTCGAAAGGGCATGTGGGTGTGTAAGATTACTTCAGAATGACATATATCCGAGATAAAGTGGAAATATATCGCATTATCCTGCAAAATTTACCTGCAAACCCACCCAGCCTCTTTGTTCAATGGATAAGGAGGGGTCTGTTTCCGTGGCGTTAAAGCGACCGGGCCGTGAAGCTGACGACTCTACACTATGTAGATCCGAAGTTACAAGTGGGTGAAGCCATAGCTCCACTTTCCCACATATCTTCATGGCGTGATGCTTAATTAAGCCTAGAAACAAATTTCACGAAATGTACGTAAATCACGTAAACGTGATTATGCTTCAGCAAATTTTTCCAGTTGTCACTCATTAGAAGTGACCCAGAAACAGGTAGAGATTATCAGCTTTCATCAATGCTAACGTATTGAGAATTCTGAAATAAATGAAGCGAATAGGAATGTTAGTGATGGAGTTCCATGTTTCAGTTTAAAGTCAGATTTCAAAGGATAAGAATTTGTTTATATTAACGTCAGAAAAACTGGCATATTCCCAACAAGGATCTTGTATCAGACTCCGTTCCATTCTGGTGGAACTTGCCTCCATTTCAATGTCACTCATATAATTGTCCGTTAATTTACAGTTTTAGAAACTTACAACTATTGTCAACGGCTATAATTTCTTTCTATAAGATTATTTATCTCTGCAATAAAATGAACTCACTGTATATAATAAGGGAAATGGAAAATTCGCTATCGTCAGCGGCCTATGAATTTCCCTTTTTTTAAATTTGGTCACGTGTCATGCAACACAAAGGGTCATGCCTAAACTTTCAGTTAAAGATGGAAGGCAGGTCACAAAGACCATGTACGTGAATTTTCAAAAAGCGCGTAAAACTTATAGTCGATAAATTTTAAATGTAATGATAAAATTAACACTGTTTTTTTACCTCTGATAACATCTCCGTTCCCTTATACGAAATGAATCTCAGATATCCCATAGAATGCAAACAATGCAGTAAAAATTTGTACTTGGAGGCATCCTGTAAGGCATCAATGTTAAGAAGCATGTAAATTGTGACTTAACTACCACTCGCCACTCTGCTGGTGATTCGCGTTGCTGCCTGTAATTCCATTGCTGAGATTGGTGTTACAAGCTATATTTGGGCCTTCTTTGCAGAAAGAAGACACAGGTAACGCATACAGTACAAACGTATACACAAGTATGTTCGTTATATCTCTGAAGCTATTGTATGGTGTTTGATGAAATTTCGCATTAACGGCAAATGTAAAAGTTGCGCGATTTCAGTTTTGTTGTTTGTCCACCCAATACATTTCCTTCTGTAGAGGATCGAATCGAACTTTGTACGAAGTAAATAGTATATAACACAGAAATATGGCCTACTGGTTTCATCTGAAATATTCTCCACGCTGATGGATATTTGTCAAAATGCAAATGAATTCAGGATTGTGCAGTGTGATATCTCTATTGCCATTAGCTTTGCAGGAATATATTTCTGTGTAATAAATATGCATCAAGGCCAACAAAGTTTGCAAAATAGCAAAGAACAAATATGGAACGTATCTCTATTCCACTCGAATGCTTATTTCCACTACTACGTTAAAAATCATAAATGTACTGGTGAATACTTAATATATTACCCAGGTTCTTAATATTTACATATTATTTTTAATAGTTGTTTAAGGTCCGATTTTTAAAGTGAACTGTAGCTTCATTATTTACTCAAATATTTTCTATTTTGTCGGAATAGAAATAATGTTCATGTTTGCTTTCGCCTTTTGAAGGAATGGAATGCCCAAAAAGTTGAAAATATATACGAAATATAAGGAAACAAATACCATACGTGGCGAAATTTAGGGAAAATATGACCTATCACTTGTACGCTCAAGGGTTCATCCAGCATGAGAACAAACTGCTATCAGATGTTGCTACAAAAGCCACAGAAGCGGGAAGTCTACTATTGCCCTCAGTTTAGAATAGAGCTCGGGATCAAGTGTGAAGCTTTATCTCCACGTATTCTACACAACCCCGTAATCTACGGCGTAAGTACATTCACCTCCACGTACAACCTTTCGGATAAAAGTAATCCTATTCAAAGACGTATGCTGCCATGTCCACAATTTCTACCAGAGAAATAGACACAGGTGGGGTAGAAAGAGTTTTCAGATCCAGTTCCATGCCCCATGCCTGTAGGAAAGCCTTGGGGAGCAAACATAATATCAGGTGTAAGGTGATACGTGTAGAGAATAATTGTGGGTTCTATTTCGGATGACTGGATTTAGTAGCACCTTGATTACAAGTTCTCTTAATCACACTTAAACACAGAGCTATCGCTGACTTACACATTTTCCATTTCAACAAGGACTCCCAGTCTTCACTAGTCGTCTCCTAGCAACGGATCTCAACACAGAAATTAGCACTTCAAATCACTTTGAAGTCTTTTTGCTATTTCGTTTTCAGTCACTCTGGAATTAAGATTCTTCTGGACTCACCCTTCCAGTTTACGACTGACTCGTAACTGCCCTTGAAATAAAACTCTCACTGCATTCTCTTCTCTGTAAAAGCACTCTGAACACTAGTCTCAAATTCAAAGGCACATTGCCACTGATGGTCAGTCAGTCAGTCAGTAAGACTAGTTGTCGAGCCCCATCTAGGGTTAATACCAGACATTTTAACACTAGTCTCCAAGTCCAAGTCACATTGCGACTGACGGTCCGTCAGTCTGTCTGTCTTGGTGTCGAGCCCCGACTGGGGCTCATGACCAGACTTTTTTTTCTTTTTTCTTATATGGAAGATACTGTCCTGTTTATTTGGGGCGCCCTCTCTGACGAGAGGTCGGGTCTGTCATTTGTCAGTCATAGTCTGTGTCAATAAGTCCATTGTTAGTATTTACATATATTTACAAATTTAATCTTAATTCCTATTTCTATGTACAACATATACAAGGCCTCTGTCAGTCCAGGCTCAGTACAACAGATTATGCTCTATTTCTAGTAATATTCGCTATCACGGCAGTCTAGTCACTTGAACGGTCGTATGCCTGACCGCCGCTAAGTTTAAGCCTCTTATACTTTCTGTGTCGGGCTTCGCCTTGGCCGATGTTGCGAACATTCTCATTTTCATGATTTTGTATGACTTCTGCTTGTTTCCTGCATAATTTTGTTATATAGTCATATACATACGGGATTTTAAATGCCATGTGCAAATCGCGGACCCCCGTAACAGATACCCGTTATATAAGGTTCACACGGACCACAGAGAAAACATCTTTCATTCTTCACCCCTATTGCTGTAACGCACTCAGCTGAAGGTTGTTTACAGGTCGTTGCCTAGAAATGGCGATTTTTCTATTGTTGCCCTGTGTGTATTCGGTCGCCGTGTGTTTATCAATCGGTTACTTAGCAACGCTCTGGCCATCCACGTTACAATATAATGTAAAGAAAATTATTATAATGGTGTCTACACGCGACTATTCTCATTTTTAAACCCGAATTTATGCCAGTGTACAAACTTCCGATCAGTTCGCCTATGCATGCAGATAAATGAACATTAGACTGCCAATAAACTGAAATCTGGCTGCGGCGTAGAGCCCATGTAGATGTAGAGGTTGTAAATTATAGTGATCTTCCTGGCGGAGCAATCAAGGATTAAGGTGAAAATTACAAATTTCTGAATGTGATTTCAGATGTACGGATGAGCTCATGATCCAGCGGCTGATACACGTGTTCCTATTTTCATAAAATAAAAATTCTCTCGCCTCCCTTACATGACAGTGAATTCTGAACTTCCACTAAACTACAGTTCCAGCCTATCAGAGCCTTTAAAATGAGACCCTTGAGATCAGTGGCAGCCTATAGACGAGCAGACAAAAAAGATGCATATATATATATATATATATATATAAGATAAAAGCTCAATATACTGTATTTAACCTAGGTGAAAAAGTATGGGTCGCGCCATAGCTTAAGCGGTTAGTCACTGGCTTCCCATCGCGGCGGCCCGGGTTCGATCCCGGGGCTGTTCAAGTGGGATTTGTGGTGGACAAAGTGGCGCTGGGGCAGGTTTTCTCCTTGTACTTCGGTTTCCCCTGCCGATCT
Source organism: Cryptotermes secundus (assembly GCF_002891405.2). NCBI lineage: Eukaryota > Metazoa > Arthropoda > Insecta > Blattodea > Kalotermitidae > Cryptotermes > Cryptotermes secundus. The sequence goes on from NW_019733936.1 coordinate 138,530, forward strand.
TCATTCCACCAATTCCTCCACAACCACCCTCACCTATCATCTGGGGCTGGTAAAATAGGCTAGAAGTGGCCGCAGTACAAGGGACTTAGTCCCACCAAACTAGCAATAAAATAATAAATAATAAGTGAAAAGTATAATGATAGCAACAGAATTATTTAGAATATATTTCAAGAATGCCAACGATCGAATTCCGCATAAATTGTTTCACTTCCATACTAAATAAGAAGAGGAAGGCATCGGGCACCAAACACATGGGAGAATCAATTCGTCCAACTCGAAGATCGGAACACGGATTACGGTGATGGTCAAAATGAAATGTTTCTGTTTCTGGCTGAAGGTACCATACGAATTTGACTGCAATGTCACTATGGCAGGGTCACTTAAAAGATTTTAATATTGATGTAATATAGTACATTTAATGTGTATCCATCCTTCCTTAACAGACTGTTTTGTGTGGAGCTGTACATATTATCAAAGCTATTATTAACATAAGTTTTGGAATCTGTACATGCGGTTTCAGATATCTTTACGTGAGTTATCTGATGCGTCCCCACCAAACCAGGGAACTGCGCCAGTTCATCCAATGTTAGTATTGTTATGTGAAGAATATGGCCGATGACAGCGGCTCCGTGCAGCATTTGAGCTGAGCGAGTGCTGAGAATTCGGGTTCGAATCCAGCTTAGAGTACGAATTATTCTTTATATTTCTGTTATTGCCTGTTTTCTTTCTCGTAGCTTTCGTGGTCAGATTTTGCAATTCTACTATGCCCTAGATTTCTATACAGAGGAAATCAGGCCGAGAGCGATGTGGGGTGATATTTAACAATGAGGGATGGTCGGAAATCCGGGAAAGAAAAGTCCCAGCAAAAGGAAAGCATACTAGCAAAGCTATAAATCAGAGTGTGTCACAGTAATGGGACTTAACTGAAGAAGGGGTTGAATTACTGAAATGCTATTTCAGAGACCAAAACCGGCGGGAAATAGGACAGAAAATATTCCTATAAAATAAAATATTGTCACGTGTAGAAGGATACGCATGACGAAAATAACAGAATTCTAGTTCGGATTATTAGATTTATTAGCACTTCTGTTACAATTTCTCTTAATCAAACTTAACACAGCGCTATCGCTGATTTACTAAATTTATAGTTCACCGTGGCACACGCAATTGGAACCTCAGTTTCCACTAGGCGTCTCCTAACAACGGATCTCAACACAGAAACTATCATTCGAAATCACTGTGAAATCTTCTTGTCTCCAGTCACTTTGTACTCTTTTGTCCTAATCTGTACTCAGCTAGTCTTCACATTTCACTAAGGACACTCTCCGTTCTCGTCCTTGTACTCCCAATTGCTTCTAGTTTCTGAATTCTCTTCATATAAAAGTACTCTGCACAGACCTCACGGAAAACACAGTTTGTATTGTTGGTGACGTCACAGAGTTGCATAGCACCGTCCGATATGCAGAAATGTGTTTACCGAGTCGTTGCGTAGAAACGGATTCCATAAGCTCGTTGTTCTATTGTTGCCTGTATTCGGCGCAGCGAGAATGTTTACGGAATCGTTACCTAGCAACGATGATATTCTTCTCTTGTTACAGAAACGGTCCATATGTCACAATATTACAGATAAAATTTAAGAACACAAAAATAAATGACAGGACATGTCGGAGAGTTGGAAAAATATCGTAGCACCGAAGAAATCTCGGGTTATCATCCACAATTAAATACAAATTTTGGAAGATCAATAACAGGATTGGTTAAACCGAGCAAATTAACTCACACGATAACATTTACAACTTGCATTCGTGCTCGTTTGGAATATCGGTTGACATACTAACTATTCTGAGCTACATCATGATTTTTCTCCGTTCCGCCAGCGAATTCCGGGTTTGTAACGTAAAATAGTGCAGAACCGTTTCCCTTAACACGGTTTCCAATTTATTATTCATTAATAGACCTATAATTCGACGTTATGTTATGTGTTGTACTGTTATTCCGTGAAATAAATCAAGAAAGAAAACAAATAAATAAATAAATAAGAATAGCAAATGAATTTAGATTTCTCTTATGACCGAACATGCCAATGATGTTAATCCGTGAAATCTTCCCTCCTTGATTACCTTCAACGAAACACCGAAATTTATGTCTTTTTGTGATGCATACAAGAAGTGCCTATGAAAAAGTAATTGTGTCCTGTTTGCAATCTGTGATTTGCCATCAAACAAGCTATGGGTTTCTCCCAATATTCACATATCGGTCACGATAGAGCTACAGGTTGTTGAGATAGAAAAAAGTGGCGGGTTACGCGCTTGCTCTGTCAACAGGCCTTTTGTCATTATAATTCTCATCCCCTCGCATAACAAGCTACATCGGTAGGTAGATGGTAGAGACAACAGGACAACACAGTTGTTAATTTCGGTAACGTGTTTCCGGGAGTTTGTTCCCTCTTCCCCTAAGCGAGAAGATACGAAGCAAGCTTGTTAACCGGGGGCAAGCAAATGTGATGGTGAACGCAATGTCACAAGCATACATCGTCGGGCTTGTAATGAAGTCCAGGGGCACGTCTCTTTCTGAAACGGATTATTGTGCATGATTCCGCTCTGTATTTTATTCCCGCTATGTATATTACCTTTCCAGCTTAGAGCACAAACAAAGCTCTCATAGTATTCCTGATTCAGCCCGAATCTATAAGGGAATACTATTATTTCGATATTAAGAAAAAAGGAGATGAATAGAAATATGATTGGATAAATGAGAAATACATGAAAAATTTTAGTTGGAGAACGTGAAGGGAAGAGACCACCAGGATGGGACAGTAATATTAAAATAAATTGTTAAAAAATGGCGTTGTAGTAGTGTGAACTGAATACAACTGGCTACTTTACGGTGCTGTATGGGATCATAGTCTACACTGTAATGGATATCCTGGTTACAAAAACCTTTTAACACACGTTCTACTTCATTCAGTCAGTTTGATTATGCAGAAGAAGAGGTGTAAATTTACTAAGCTTTAAATATTTTTTGTGGATTATGGACAAATTTTAGGTCTCCTAACGACACTATTTCAACTGCATTAGTTACATGTCTTATAGTTAGGCGAGATCCCGGGCGGAGTTCAGAAAACAATTTCAAAAGAGGGGGTCTTTATCCTTTTCGGCATACCAGTATGGGCATCCTAGTGGAATGACTGAGAAGAACTGTTAAGCAGCTCAGTAAGATTCGAACAAGGCACCAATCACATAGTCTCCGTAATGTTGACTGCAGAAGTATTGTCATTGAGTCTCACTGCTCTCATGTTACTGCCAAAGTGAGTTATGGGGAAGTGTGTTCTGGGTGGCCAGGATAGACTCCCCGTACACGAAAGTTGGCCTCAGAATAAAATATGTGTCACTGAGAAACTGCACTGAAACTGTGTTGGAAACGGAGAAGTAAAGTATTTAGCAACTACCGGAACAGAATTAAAATCTCCACGAAGCAGAGACTCTGCAGATTCTGCATTTCATAAACATAATTCCGCTCTTTAGTGGGTGTACTTCACAAAAGGAGATAAAGGTTTAAGTAACAAGTAAAAGGTAAAAAAAAAAAAGTAATTCTATCCCTGTACCAGGCCGTGAAGGCCCATAGATTTGTGAGACGTTGAGAGTCTCACATTTTCTAGACAATTAGCTGAAAGATGGGGGTAAGGTTGTCAGCCTTATGCGCCGGCCGCGCTTTACTCCTCAGGAAAACTATATAATTAATTCCTGTTACTTATTTCTGTTAGAGGCTGAGTCGACCCCAGGGCCATAGTGCGGCTGGAAGGATTAGGTCAATTGAAAAAATCCAATGAACTCATCGGGACTTGAAACCCCGACCTTCCGGCTTGTAGCATAGCCCCTCAACCAACTACGCTACCGCGTACACCTTTAATGAGAAATTACTTGGAAAGGATTTAGAAGGAAACGAATTGTCCAGGAGGGACTGACTAAAATCAAAGAAATCTCAGGATCGAAAGTCATCGAGCCCTTACTTGAACCCAGGACCAGCCCAGTGTGAAGCAAGTGTGCCCGACGTTCGATCTTAGGGTTTTTGCACTTGTGTACGCGCACTTGTGAAATGCGTGTAGGCCACACCATTGTCTCTTCTCGCTTAATAGCCGTCCCATAAGGCGCAAGTGCTGAGGATATTGTGGCGCTGCCGACGAGGGCAGGAGACTGGCGGTTTGGGTTTCAGTGTGCGATGGTGAGAGATAGAGTTGGAAGAGACGAACAAGCTATCTCTTGTTTCTCTTTGTATAGGAACAAGTTGGTCACTGGTATTTAATTAAACTGCCTCCAGTTTCGTTGGCGACTGATCTCAATAAGAACAAATAAAATTGTGATTCATTCAAAACAAGGATAAAACCCTAATTCAATAAATGTTACATGTGGGAGAAAAGAACTATATCTGATTATCGCAGTTCTGTATATGCAAACATTTCTGACCAAGGAATATCAAGTTCCGTCATTATGTTTAATTTAAAGTTTTATTTATCAACCAGCGGTTGTGATAAAACGTATAGTGAAATTTAGCAGTATACATTTCGAAAAAAATTGTTACTTGTTATTATTTTATGTCGCCGGTCACGGTACACAAGCGGTCTAAGGCTTGTACTGTCTTCGCTCGCTTGGAACTCGGGATCATTGGTTCGAATCCCACACAAGGTAGGGATGTTTGGTGTGTGCATGTTTTTATTCTGTCCTTTGTTTAGGTAGAGACCTTGCGACGGGCTGATGATCCGTCCAAAGAGTACTATCCTCTGTAAAGATGATCATGGAACTGAAAAATCAGAGGTCAGGACCAAAAGGGGCCTCTAGAGCCGGTGGAAAAAAATTGTATCACTACTGGTGATTTTGGAATCATATCGTGTTCATATATATAGTTTTATCCGTTTTATTTTCTGTCGCCTATATTTTCACGATTACGACATGGAAGTATTTAAAAACGTCACTGTTATTGTATATTAACAAGACCGTCGACAAATAAAATTTATTATAACGTATATCTAAATATTTCTGATTTTTAAGGCACCCTGTAATAAGGCCATGTAAGTTAAAACCCCCAGACACTGATGCTGCAAGAAGCTCGATACTTATTTCCGGTCACATATCGAACTCTGTACGTCATTGAAGAGTGACTTCGTAACAGAGCCATGGACAATCACATTGTGTTGCTCTCTTAAGAGATGTCAATTGAATTGTGATCTAGGAATGTTCTAGGTAGCCATGCTGGGTATCGCGTACTGCCTATCACAAAGGATGACTAATTAGAGTCTTAATTAATCCGAACTGGAGTGATACAGGCCTGGAGTGGTAATTCACTGATGCTATGCGATGCGCATGCATAAACCGAGGGAGAACATCTGAATATCAAAGCTACCATGAGAGTTATTTACATACACGTTCGTGCACTGGCGTACTATCAGACACAACCATCAGCAGCAATTAGATAAAATTCGTGGAAATTGCAACTAAAAAATAAATTAATTAAATTTCTGATTTTCATGCGTGTAGTTTTTGCCTTCTGTGTACTGTAACTATACGTAAAGTTTTGATATAAGGACAATAGTCAGAATTGTACCACAGTTTCACAAACACTGGCAGCATTCTGAGTATTTCAGGGAATATGGTGATATTGCAGTACACAGAAAACAGTGTTCTGCTCCTGAGACACAAATTGGCCTACAGAATTTGTATCCGGACATTCCAAAACTAGGATTCCTACGGACACTTGATTTCAACTAAAACAATGTATAATTCGCAATAACATCCGTGCATTTGTCCGTCACGCATTGTCTCTCAGAAACTAATATTTATGACAGATAACTCTAAAAGAGAAAAGTTGTTCGTTTTAGGAAGGAAAACTTAGAAGCGTTCAATGTTCCCGCTACTGTCATGTCATTACTACTTGAAAGAATTTCAAAAGTATGTACTGGGGTTAGCCCCAATGAAGCAAGTTTCATGAATATCGTGAAAGGTTTAAAGTTAAGTACATGCTTCGCTTACTCATCGACATTGAAAATGAAGGAATATGTTCCCCGAAACCTCGGTAACTTCTACCAGACTACATGGAGAACATGAATAAAATCAGGTTACTAAAGTTATTTTATTTTTTATTTATGTAAGTGAAATGTTAGTCTATGAAAAAAAAAAATAATAACGAGGCTAACTAACCACACTAATTTTATAACTGACACCAACACTACAACAGTAAGGTCATAGACTCTAATATTGCAGTCCGCAATTGAACGCCATCAGATACATTTCATTTACTTGTATTTCCACTACAGCCTACTTTCCAAAGAATCCATCTCCTTCGTGCTCTTCGAATTGGCGTTTTCCAAGATGTTTCCACGCTACAATCATGTATTCATTCTCTACCACCTCCATCACAGCTACAACAAACATATTCATATCATTTACATATGCAGATAAACTTTGGGAACTAACGTTGCACTGCCTTATTAGGCAGGTCTTTTCCGTGATGCACTCTATTATTAGGACGAGCCATTTGTATTTTTTTTTCAGTACATATAACAACGCTGTTCCCTGGAAAGGAACATCCTTTCTAGATACTATGTAGGTTACCAGATAAGGATTAATGAGGACAGTAATTGTTCCTGTGACATACAGTAAAGTAGTTACTTATTAGATTAAGGACATGAACCCTGGCTTAAATTACGCCTAGTATCTGAGAAGAAGTTTCGTTTTATCGGTTTTTTATTGTCTTAATAAAGAAGGAATCGACTATCCATATAATGTAATTTAATACCCATATGTTAGAGTGTTTATTTTTTCAAACCACTTATACAAATTTTAACAGCAGTAAGAGTATTAAGAACATTAGCAGTATACTAATAAGAAGGAGCAGGTATCTGATAGCTCTTTAAATGACAGTTTACTTACTAAAACTGAAATGTACTCGAATAATTGATGCGCATTATGTATTAAGTTTCGGTAGTCTCCATTCTACTGCAATTGTCAGTTATTAAAATATAATTGTTAAGTATTCATTCTTGGTTATTCCCTCCGAATTTAGTGAGGTACAAACCCAATATGAAATCGTGTGGGAGCAGAAAAGAGAAAAGAGAGTTGTAATGATCATGGTGAAGGGGTGAGTGTGATAGTAACAATAATGTTAATAGTAACATACAAGGTGAGTCCCAAAAGTGATGAAATATATATATATATTTTTTTTTAATTTATTGATGATATCGGTACAAAGAGTTAATATTCTTCAAAGTACTGTCCATGAGCATCTACACATTTTTTCCACCGACTCTCCCATCCCCGGTACGCCCCCTCAAAGGCCTCGACTGGAACCTCATTTAAAGCTGTTGTCACGGCCGCCTGGATAGCCTGAATGCTTTCAAAACGGCGTCCTTTGAGTGCAGTCTTGATCCTCGGGAACAAAAAGAAGTCGGCCGGAGCTAGGTCGGGGCTGTAGGGTGGCTGCGGCAGCGTTGCCACGTGGTGCATCGCCAGGAACTCACGGAGAGCAGAGACGTGTGGCTGGGCGCATTGTCATGATGAGCCGCCAGTTAGCGGCGATGTCTTTTCGCACGCGGATGACCCTTTTCCTTAATCTTTCTAGAACATCCACGTAGTAGGGAGCGTTGACGGTCTGTCCTTGGGGTAAAAACTCTTTGTGGACCACACCTTTGGCGTCGAAAAAGCGATGAGCATTGTTTTCACTTTGGATTTGCTCATCTTCGCCTTCTTCCGTTTCGGGGAAGCCGAGGTGTGCCATTCAGCACTCTGGCGCTTCGTTTCTGGGTCGTACTCAATTTTCCACGTTTTATCACCGGTAATAACACAGTCTAAATAATGAGGTTCAATTTCCACACGTTCCTTCAATTCACTCGCAATCAACACTCGATTGGCCTTTTGCTCGTCCGTCAACAATTTGGGGACCAGCTTGGCGCACACCTTTCGCATGTTCAATTCTTCCATAACGATGCGATGCACAACGGTTTTTGCAATGTTAAGAGTGTCGGCTAACAACCGGACACTCATTCGACTGTCAGTATTTAACAAGTCACGCACACGAGTCACATTTTCATCGGTTTGGCTTGTTGATGGCCATCCAGAGCGGGGGTCATCTTCCACTCCTTCCTGGCCCTTCTTAAACTTCTTCACCCACCTTGTAACTTGCACATATGATAGAGCAGACTCCCCGCAGGCTTACTTAAGCAGTTCGTGAGTTTCGGCAGCTTTTTTGTTGAGCTTTGTGCAGAACTTGACCGCCCAACGTTGTTCGAAAGCATTCGCCATCGCGCGCCGTGACGTGGTCACAAAACACAGGTGCACTAAATCAGCGATACTGACGCCTCCGATGCTCGAGGAGACTGACCTTGGGCGCGCTATGAAGCTAAAGGCCTCCCCCCCCCCAAAAAAAAACCCAACCGGTTCCAGCGCGCTCCGACCAGTAGGAGCGCGGGAAAGAAATATATTTCATGACTTTTGGGACACACCTTGTAGACTGTTCAAGTAGTCGAAGTAGGCATGCATGTAAAGATTCTTTGTGCCACAGAAGCCTGGTGTTATATGAATCAAATTATATGTGGTATAACGAATATCAGCTCAGTTAACTGAACTAACCGTTAAGAAATGAGATAATCAAGTATAACAAGTTTTTTAAAACCTGAGTCTTATTTCAAGGTTATCACCTAAACTGGACTGCAACTTTTAACAAGGAGAGAGAAATTCAGGTTAATAAATAAGGTATCTAGGACTTCATACCGTTGTTTTAACCTTTTCTACCATAAAGAAAAAAATCCATGTGTTTGCAGTTGTTTAATTTGGGTCTCACAATTTTTAAACCTTTCTTTATTCACATTATACTTCCAAGCTGATTTTATTTTTATTGTGCTGAGGAGCCTTAGTATAACTTTTCCATTTCCAATTTATCAGTTTCACGCCTCCAGTATTGTATTCTTCTTTTTACATATATAAAATATTCCGTACTCCAGAGGTTTCTCTAATATTCCGTTCTACCTCCTTTATGCTGACAGGTTGTATTATAGCTGTATATCTTTTCGATTCATTTAAGTGTTTCGATATCTTATGCTCTTCGTCTTTGTTCCCAAGAACGTCATATCCTGTGCCGGAGATATATTTACCCAACGTAATGTTTAATACCCACATCTTTCAACTCTGTTACGGAATCCATGAGCTGTCTCCGTGGACTACGGTGTATTCAAAGTTTCCAGGACGATGTGGGCCAATTCCAGAGCATTCTCTAGATGTAACCTCATACAGTTTTTCTTGAGAGACTGAATAAGCAACTGTGTCAAAATAAGTAAACCATTACGCTTCGCAAAAATGCAAACTACGTAAATTCATTATGGACGAGACGCCAGAAATCTTAGCTTCCGGAATGCTGAACGTAATAAGCATATTAGTAGACTCACACTTAATTAGTGATGGCATCTAAACAAAGCCTCGTCTTCCTCCACTACAGACTTGTTTACTAATTTCATAAGTAAACCGAGGCTCGTTAGCACGTAAATCTCTCTTCCAAAGTTTCCCCAAAAATAAATTTATATCAATTCATAGACTTGGAAAATATATTAACAAATATGAATTATGAAGAGTGCCGTCTTCTGGGATGTGGTGTCGTGTAGCTCTTGTGTGAACCGACGTTTCGGAGGAACTTGGAGGCGATACGTGGTTCCGAAACGTCGGTTCACACAATATCTACACGACGCCACATCCTAGAAGACAGCACTCTTCATAGTCACAGCCGTGAAACCTCAAATATTACAAATATGAATTATTTTAACAAAATGTTGAGAAGTTCACTTCTTAGTATGCTTGTGGCATTCGATTTAAAATGCGTTATCTTCTTGTATTCTACTTCAGATTCCAAAAATTAAATGTGTAAAATAATAGTCATATCATTTACATAACGATCCTTTGGATTATAATGTTAACACTTAACACTGTTGGTGGTTACAAATATTTCGGACGAATCTGACGCCTCCGTCTTCAAGGTAGAAATGAGTAAAGCTTTACGTGAATGATGTCTTGTATAAATATGTTGTGATCGAGTGGCCGAGAGTAGAACAGTTCTCTAAGCAGAGCCAGTAATGGAGGGAGAAGGTAGACGCATGTCCAGTTTGCTGAGAGCCGAGAACAGGAAACGCTGTAGAAAAATCCGCGAGCGAGGAACCAGCAGACCTGAAGATGAAGGCGATGAGTTCCTCCGAAACGTCGGTTCACACAAGATCTCTAAGGCACCACACCCCACAAGGCGGCATTCTTGATAGCCACCGTCGTAAAAACCTCAAATCTTACACAGTCAGTCTTCTAATTCACGGGAAGAGCAACCACAGATTCCCTGTGTCTATAATCACTCGTATGGATGCTATGATTTGGCCCTGCATTTGTTACAAAAACCAATAAAATCACCATTATGTGGATTACAGCTACCATTTAAACTAGTCTTTATTGTTTCGCCTCATCATGGCTACTATACCAGAATCCTTTCGTGATTTAAAAGCAAGAAGCTATTGTTTAAGCAACAGAGCCGGATAATCTCGCCCTTGGCTTTAACAGTACCACAGTCATTCTCGTTTTCCGACTTGAATTAGTTCTACATAACGCTACCTAAACGCTCATTTATTCAACCGGGGGCTGTAAAGGGAACAATTAGCAAATCGACACTATATTTCAGGATCTGAAAATCGAGAATGTATAGGGCAGATATTTCATACGCACCGACTGTTGTAACTTAATTCTGCACACGTACAGCAGATACGAAGTAACATAAATTGCATCATTATTCCTTGTTATTTGTAAAGTATTTCATGATCCTACCAAAGATTACTTTATTGCACATTTTAGCTCCTGAATTACAAAGATCCCTCCTTAGAAAATACTGTAAGGCAAAGTTGTCCTTGTGCTTAACTAATTAAGCACTACAACACGAAGGGGTATGGGAGAGTGGATGTATAGACATATATTTTCTTGACCTCGGCACTAGCTGGAGGTCAGTGGTTAGCTCGACGCCACGGCCGCTTTACCCAAATGGAAAGAGCTCCCAGTACCCGTGAGATAGGTTGGTGGACCCCAGAGCCGGTCTAGGCAACGTGGCGAAGAGAATATTCTTTCCTCTACCTGAACTCGAACTCCAACAGTCGTCCAGCCCATAGACAGTCTCTAACCCGACTACGCTATAATATAGAAATACTCCAAACCGCTTACGTATTCTATATTTCAGTTTCCTTCTGTGGTGAGTGTGATATACCAGTCCACTTCATTTCTGGCTAATGAAATGAAATGTCTTTCTCGTAATTTCTGTTCGCAGTAAAATTACAAAATTTGTGGGCACATTCTTCATATGCTGCACCATGTGGAAGTGGCTGAAACAAACTGCCCTTTCAGGAGCGTATTAAGAATATTCTAATGACCGCAAAAGATGTCAGAGAGTAAAATACCCCATCCCCTCTGAGGCCGATGTCTGAGATAAGCGAAGCATTACCTCGACGTTTCCAACACAAATCTGTGTCTGACGTTTAGTCCGACGCAAAACTATGTAATGTATACGTTACCTATCTGCATGCTTTCATGTATATTTTTAATTTCATGGCTGTTAATATTAATACGCGGTTAATAATTCGGTCAGTATATGGTGGCCGTACTTACGGAAACAGAAGCGCGGTAGGAAGACAACTACATTAATCATTGTCAGCCGCATATCAATAAAGTAGTTTCGAAATGATATAAATCCTACGGTAATAACACCAATAAACAACGCAAACTGAAGCAATGACATATCATAAATTTACTTATTTAGTGCTCCATTCTGCGCTTCGATGATTTATGTTGAGAAATTCCGGCCATGANCATAACATATAAGTAAAGTCTTCTATATCTGCTTACACTAGCCGTGACTAGGTAACAGATCTAAACAACGGCTAATCCTCTGCAAAGTTTCGTCAATATGTCTTTTTTGCATAACAATGAAAGGTTGAACTAACAGCCTAAAGAATAAAGAGGTTTGACATTGAAAACTGTGGGGAACATGCATTCCTTATATTTGGTAATAAAGCGTTAGAGCAACAAATGAGGTATATGAAACTATTAATCCAATTGGAATTATATTAAAAAGATAACAGCCCATGTCTCGTTATATCTCACAACAACACTGAAAGAGGTAGCACATCAGTAGTGCATTTGGTTCCCACTTGGGAAGTGCGCGCTTCGAATCTCAGCCAAGGAAAGGATTACCTTAAGACAGTTCGTGGTTTTGTTGTCCCTGTTTTTTCTTTCCCCCACTTTATTTATCCCCAGTTCTCACAAACGCTTCATACTGACATGAATCACTCACTCCCTACAATCGAGGGCTGGGGGTTTCCTTAACCCTATAAAGACTACACAGTCAGAGTCAGTGTTTCTTTATGACTGACAGTTTACAGCCCATCAGTTCGTCTTGGCGCCAAGCCCCTCATCCGTACCTCACAGGAAGCATATTACGTTTCTGATGCAAAGAACCACCGTTTAATGCTGTTTAGGAAGTCAGTCGCTGTTCATTGAGAGAACCATGCGAAACATATTTAACACTCTCTAGGCACAATGCAGAGTTTTACTTTGTTAAAGCACGTAATGTAGAGTTGTCCCTGTGCTCAACGAATTAAGCACTACTCCATGAAGGCGTATGGGGTATTGGACATACAGATCCACATTTTCTTTACCTCAGCACTACTTGGAGGTGAGTGGTCAGTTTCATGCCCCAGCCGTTTTACTCCTGTACCCATTGGATAGGGCCCGGTCGCGACAATTGAAGAGAAATTTTTTCATCCTACCGGGATTCGAACTCCGAAACCTCGGTCGTCCAGTTAGTAGCCAGTCGCTATACCGACTACGCTACCTTGTTAAATAAGGTGGTATACGTATAGAATCACTGGGCTATAAATAGTTAATTCAATACACGAGCGCTCCTTCCACATGTCTGGATGTCATCATCCACAGCCACCCTATCATTGCATGCTACGTAGAGTGTCGTTAAAAAACCAAGAAATCAGTCAGTTTTTTCACCCCATGAAATCAGTGCAATCAGTTCCCTGAAAATGCTTACAAAATGTGGAGTATTTACAGAGGAGCAGGCACCATGAAGCTTACAGGGATCCGTTGCCTTCAATATACGAGTACATACACGGATGTTCGTTGTGGCTCATCCTTCTTCACTTCCCCTCACTTTATATCGAACACAACCGACGTCACAACGAATATATTTTAAATATAACATATAACTAAGCCTAAGGACCTTTGGAATCAGTACGTTAGGACTAATATACTAAAGTCTTATTTCCGTAATTTACGAATATGCTTCGTATAGCCTGGAAGATCTAGAAGTTGTTTCTGTTTGCTGTATCTAAGGGCACACAAATTCTATAATCCAGTTTCTTAATGACTGTCCCTAAGTTAGTGCTGGCTACTTATTAAGGAATAAAAAATACGTCTGTATTGTACTGTTTTTTTCCTTGGCACTACAGCCTCAGTGGGCCTAGGCCTACCTCCATGAACTTCTCCGTTCACTTCGGTTTTTCTAAATCTTACACATTCGGTAGGACTCCTTGGGCGGGTGATCAGCTCGTCGCAAGGCCTCTACCTGTACATAATACAGAAAGACGCACACATACAAACTAAACATCCATGCCCTCAGTGGGATTCGAACCCACGATCCCATTTCCAAGCGAGCGAAGACAGTACATGCCTTTGACCGCTCGGCCACCGTGACCGTCGTATTGTATTTTAGCGACAAAAATACTTTCGCGCTCAAATCTTCGTCTGAAAACAGGAGTCAAGGGTCTGTGTTGATTTCTTCTTGATAAAGAAGCAGGATACATGTAAGTATCGGTTTTGAGAATAAGAAAAGGGCAGAAAGAGAATTCATTAGAAGTTTTATGCACTACATTGTTAAAATGGTATTTTTTTAAAAAATACAAGGGAAGAAAATATAGTAACAATAATCCTGGTAATACAATGGGTAGTTTCCTTTCTAACTTGAGTCATATGCTCTATTTTTCTCGTCTCAGCAGAATCAGGTGGCCGTTATAAGCAAGTTTTAAAGCATTTACTCGACTGTGATTACTAAATGCACTGATCAACATTGGATGCTGAGTTAATTTTCGCGCTTTTTATGTAACATGAACAAGTGGAACTGAATTAAATGAAAGACATGATCATAATGTTGGTAAAACTTTAATGACACCGAAAGCAATTACGTTACCAAAAGAAGCGTACAAAGCTTCTGTAATGAAAACTGTTTTCTTATCTCAGTATCAGAGAAAATGTAATGACTTTGTAGGGTTAGAATAGATGATCTTGGAACTGAATTCCACTTCTTTACTTTATTTTTCTCAATTAAGAAATTGTAATGTAGGGAATCCAAGGGGAAATGTAATTATTTTTCCTGTTCCTCTTTCTTGAAGTTCCTCGGAGTAACACCGAACACATTTTTTGGAGCAAGAAACATTAAATACTAAGAGAAAACAAAGATTATATTAGCCCTGCACTAACTGTAGTTTTGTTTCGCAGTAACTGTTTGAATACTAGTAGTCTCAGCCAAACAGACTACTCAAAGCGACTGTTTATAATCGCAAGCTATCCCTTTCGGGTCTAGACCGGTTGTTGGGTTCTTCACCGAATTTTTAAGAGTTTTCTCAGTTCCTGCAGGAAAATGCCGGGATGAACCTTTCAGTAGGTTCCACTCCGTATATTAGTACATATTTAGATCAATGCTTTTTTTCCGGGGATAAAAATCCCCCCAGGCTCTATGTAAAATATCGCTGTAGAATGCGTGTAGTATATTATGAACATTGTCATTCACAGTTCTTACGGGCCTAAAATATAGTCGCAACTTTGGCGTGTACATCTTCATATGCGAATGAAATAAAGCTTTTGTTGAAAGCGAAATTTCCCTGTAGATTTTCGTGTTCGTAATGCACAATTATGTGTAGCCTGAGAATCAACCCGGCACTGAAACGGTTTACCTGAAGTTACGCTCTGAGAACAAAGGGTAAGGGAAGTTTTATCGACACCAAGGGGCAGGTGAAGTTACATTCTGAATCCAGTTAGGTATGCAAAGGTTCACGCTATGCTGCTGGTCTACGCGCTTCAACCTACCTCAAACAGTTTTTACGGAGTGGGCCGCAATTAATATTTCTCCGCCTATTTTCGGGTTCCAAACCATTTCATACAGTACGATTCATAGAGAAATTAAGTTTATCGTGTCTACTGAGTGTCCGTGACAAATTTCGTGGGTAATTAGAAATATTTCTTGTAATATGGAAGACAGACGCCATCATTTCTTACTTAAAATAAGAACACATGGTTTATGGGACATCTCTTGAAAACCAGAGTCAGTTCAAAGTAAAGAAGGCCTACGAAATGTTTTAGTAGATAATTATGGAATATGACATAGAATTTCAAACATACAAACATTTATTTTTGTAATAACATGCTTCAAAAGTTCTCCCGTAGTAATACAACAACAAAGGAGAAATTAACAGAATATCAACCATAAAAGTTATTCCAAAACTTGAGAGAAGTATGAGATGTATGGAGATCTGTAAGTGATACGCTTAAAGAAATACAGATCTGTACTCGTAATCGTTGTAAGTCTGTTGTCACTTCAGATCTTCACAGACTGCACTCTGCAGAAAACGTGTTTTGAATGCTGTATGTAGTGAAATATGGATTTGTTGCTAGACTGGACTAAGAGTTACAATTCTCGGATTATGAGAATTTCGGATAATGATAAATAATCAAAATAAAAGTATATTCTTATCCATAATTTTATTATTGTCAAGTTCAGATATTCTGTGGTTAACATGGTAAATAACTAATAGATATTTCTTAGCCGAATATAATTCTAAACGACGGACTAGGAATTTTAAATTTGGAGACGTTGCATTGATTTCATAATCAAAGAATATGGATGAAGGATTTGTTTAATTTACTTTTTGCTTACCTCCCTCTCTCGAACATAATAAAGCGGCAGACATGAATCACAAGCAGTTTTTCAGTCTCTTACAAAAATTCTCTCTAATATCCGTCATTCCAGTGACATCGTCTGTTGAAGAGTTGAATATTTGAGAAGGAATAAACAATTCTTTCTAAGAGACAATTAATATTACTCACCAGACAACTTCATATTGCACAGAATTACTAACTTTTTTGGCCTTTTTCCATCGTCCGGTATTGTAGACAATAGAAAACACAACCTTTCAGAATCAGATCCAGATAAACTGATACTATGATATCCTTGCTCACGCAAATTTCTGCAGTACTGGTTCTCGAGGGAAGACATATTGTCCACATGTTACATGATGTTTGGGACATATTATATCTCTCACTGGCGGAGTAGCAGTTAAATGCGCATGAAAACAACACCTTCGGCGGCCATTGTTACGTCTTCAAAGGCAACGCTACAATCAGAGAAGTGGCTCACAGTAAATTTGTTTTTTGTTCACTATCCCGACAATTGTTCGGTGTAGTTTAAGGAAACCACGATTTCGACCCAGAGACCTATAGAATGCCTTGTGTTACTGGGAAATTAAGTGAGCTAACCTAACCGACATAATCTTTACTTTCAAATTATGCGTTCCATTGTGCCTTAACATACTTCCAAATGGGCGAGTCAACACAACAATAGAATCTGTCGGAACAGGATTCATACCTAAACAACGCAGATGGACCTCACATAGCAACAAGAAGAGGTGAATCAAACATGATTTCAAACATAGAGAAGGACTCCGGCACAGGAAGCCCCCCACCCCATTCACTAGCATTTTGCCCATCTCGATTACAACGAAACAGAGCACACCAATAATTAGCCGCCGCGTAACTCTTTTTTACATGTCTAATATTTTTAATCTTTCTAATCTTGACTTGTAAATTTAATTGTATAAATCCAAATTTTAATAATTTAATCTCAATTAAAATATCGATCCATATTCAATGCTTTGACACAGTTCATGACTTCCGCTATTGATTGTGTACTGCGTGAAGTTGACCTAAAAAGAAAGGTCGAAACATGTCGCAATTGGAATTGCACAAATAAACAAATGTTGACACGATAGTGTCTATTTTGTCTTATTGAGTATTATTATTGTTTTGTTGTGTTGACTGCCCCATATGAAAGTACAACATACTCGTGTTTTTGTTTTACCATGTTTGAGTTCTGTGATGCGTTGTTCAGTATAGGCTCCTCATTACGGAGAAGAGCGGCTTGTGGTACCAAAAATGGGAATGATAACTAATACAGAATGTTCCACGACTTTAAGTCATGACTTCAGGAGGTAATCCCTGAGGCCATTCTTAGTGAAAAATTGTATATCAACATGGGTACGGTTCTCAGCGGTTTTAGGCTAAGACTATTTGAAAATGAAAATACATTTATTGTAAGAAAAAATGTCTCAATACTTCTACATGATTTTACATATCCAGAACTTTCACTGCTACAATGAAACCTCCAAACGGTCGCCTTAAGCTTCGATGCACATTCTTTAACCATTCACGACAGAACGCGTAATGCTATGCGGGACGCATAGGCAGCGCGGCGAATCATGTCCCCACATGTGTGCCTCTGCCTATCTCCTCCAGGCTGGTTTCATGCTTCGCTTATTTTCAGACCTGAAGCGCAGGCGGTGCGTTCCTCCGACTGGTTGACTTTCAGCGGGATACAAGGCGTTATATCGTAGATGACAAAACTCTTCATAACCATCGACGTGAGAACCTCAAATCCTGCTTGTACTGTTGAGTTGGTACATCCTACGCCCATAAACTGAGCGCATGCATAATGCAGAGTGGATTATGATGATAATGTTTATGATGATTATGATCATGATAATGATAACGATGATGATTAATAATAATAATATTATTTATAATTGAAAACAGTTCATATTTCTCTGGATTACTTCGAAATATTGGTGCTTCTATATAAATAAAGACGCAGGTGCCATCTACACGGCGATTTATCTGTATAGAAGAGCGAAAGACGAAGTAAAGTTGTCCCTGCGCTTAATAAGTTAAGCAGGTCATGAAGATCGATGGGGGAGTGGAGGTATAACTCCACCTATCTTGACCTCGACACTAAATGGAGGTGAGTAAAAGACCAGAAGCACAACTGTTTATTTTAATTTGAATACATTATAGAAAGTGTTAAGTATGTTTCCTTAAAGAATACCAAGTAAAAGAACGACATTTTAATAGTGAAAATAAACCATCAAAAATTAATTACAAGCAGATCTCGTAATACACTTAATGCATGAAACCTCAGAACACATATCATCTGCATGAAGAGTATTCTTGGAATGTGGCTGTCAAAGGTATAATTTGCTCACATCGAAATATTCATAAATTTATTTGGACATCTCCTGACGTAAACACAATAAAGTTGACCATATTTTGATAGATAGGAGACGACATTCGGGCGTACTTTAAAAACTGATCGTTCTGGTGAGCAGATTGTGATACTGACCACTGTCTGGTGGTGACAGAAGTTAGGGAGAAACTGCCAGTGAGTAAACAAACAACGTACAAAGTTCATATGGAGAAGTTCAGTCTCATGAAGTTATAAAAGAGGTAGAGG
Organism: Cryptotermes secundus; assembly: GCF_002891405.2. Classification (NCBI taxonomy): domain Eukaryota; kingdom Metazoa; phylum Arthropoda; class Insecta; order Blattodea; family Kalotermitidae; genus Cryptotermes; species Cryptotermes secundus. The sequence continues at coordinate 157,151 of NW_019733936.1, forward strand.
GTGAAGCAGTATCGTGTTGAAATCTTAAATAGGTTCGCAACTTTGGAAACCTTATATGCTGAGGGGGGTATTAATAGAAACTGGGAAACTGTTAGAGAGAATATCAAAAATTCAGCCAAAGAAAAAATCTAGGTTATTATTAATTTAAGAAGCATAAGCCATGGTTGAACGAAGAATGATCAGAATTGTTAGATGAGAAGAGACCAGCCATGCTGCAATGGTTACAGCATCCAAATGAAATAAATTGGGAAAATCTGAACAATATAAGATGTGAAGACTAGATATTTCACGAATGAAAAGAGAAAATATTTGAAAGACGAAATTAATGATCTTGTAACGAACAGTAAGAATAAGAACATTAGAGAAGTGTATAAAGGAATAAAGAATTAAAGTGGGGCTTCAATCATAGAAGAAACTTATGAAGTATGAGAATAGTGATCTGCTTGCAGATTCCCACAACATTCTGAATAGTTGAAAGAAATATTTCTCTGTTATTGAATGTAAATAGGGTCAGCTATTTTAGGCAGATAGATATACATACAGCTGAGCCGTTAGTTCCTGCTACTAGTGCTTTAAATTTGAATTTTCCATTACATAGTTGAAAATTTATGAATCGTCCCGTCAGGAAGTGACTAATTTCTGGCAGGACTGGTTCGAGCAGGAGCTGAAACACTCCGTTCTGTGATCCATAAACTCGTTAATTCTGTTTAAACAAGGTCGAATTGCCTGAGCAGTGGAAGGAATCTGCTATTGTAACAATTTACAAGAAGGGCAATCAAATTTACTGCATTAGCAATAGTCGGATACTGTTAATAACTTCATACAAAATGTTATCCACTTACCTTCTCTCAAAGTTACGTCCATGCATAGACGAAATTATTTGGGATCATCAGCGTGGGTTTCGACGTATCAGATCAAATACTTGTACTGATCATATATTTGCATTTATCAGATGTTGGAGAAAAAATGGGACTACAATGAGACAGTACGTCAGATGTTCATAGACTTCAAGAAAGCCTACGATTCGGTTAGATGGAAGTATTTTATAATATTCTGCTAGAGCCTGGGGTACCCATGACACTAGTTGGGTTAATTAAATTGTGTTTAAATAAAATATATAGTGGAAGTCCGTATAAGTAAATATTTGCCTGGTAATTTTCTTATCCAAAATGGTTTTAAAGAAGGAGATGCTTTAACGCCATTTCTTTTAAATTTTGCGTAGGATATGACATTAAGAGGTCTAGGAAAACCAGGTGGGACTGAAATTAAATGGAACACATCAGCTGTTGGTCTACGCCGATGATGTGAATCTACTGGGCGATAACGTGGATACCATGAAGAAAAACACCGAAACTTAACTGACGCTTGTAAGGAGGTTGGTCGAGAAGTAAAGGCAGAGAAAACTTAGTATATGTTGCTGTCTCGTCATCAGAAGCAGGGGAAATCATGACATAAGGAGAGCTGACAGGTGTTTTGAAAATTTGTCATAGTTCAAATATTTTGGAACAAGAGCAACAAATCAAAATTTGATGGAGGAGGAAATTAAGGTGAGATTTAATTCGGGTAATGCTTGCAACCATTCAGCCAAAACCTTTTGTCTTCTCGATTGCTGTCTAGAGACGTAAAAATTAGAATATGTAAAATTATAATTTTCCCTATGATTCTGTATGGGTGTGAAACTTGGTCTTTGACTAAGGAAGGAACATAAGACCAAGGGTGTTTGAGAACAGGGTGCTGGGAAGAATATTTGGACCGAAGATGAATTAGGTGGCAGGATACTTGGGAAAACTGCATAATAAGGAGACTCATAATTTGTATTTTCACTTAATATAATTAGAATGAAGTGAAGGAGGATGATACGGCAGAAAACAGAGAGAAGAGGGATGCATATAGGATACTGGTGGGAAAGCCAGACGGAAAGAATCCACTAGGGAAACCAAGACCCATGTGAGTGGATAATATTAAAATTCACCTTAGATGGGACGGGGAGGTATGGAATTAATTTATCTGGCTCACGATAGGGACCAGTGAAATTTTTGTGAACACGGTAATGCACTTTCCGTTGCATAAAGTGCTGGGAAGTTGCTGAGTGGTTGCACAATTGACAGTTTCTCAAGAAGGGCTCATCTCCATGAAGTTAGTTAAGAGTATTCTCGAGTTGTTTTCGTGATACCAAGTGTCTGATCGACTACCAGTTCTGCACGTGTTAAGAGATTTTTTCATGGACAGCGACTTACATTATATTATTTCGGAGGAGAGAATCCATGTAACTATAGGTCCAGGCACAACTTCGGCGGCTTGTCTGTGTTGTGTAGCGACGTACACTTTTCCGTAGCCCCCCCCCCAAGTATATCTGTTATGAATATAAAACTTTCGAAAAGTTGTAACCATTCAGTAACTCACAGACAATATTTTGCAGTCTAGACAGGGAATATCATAAATTTCTGTAGAATACGAAATTATGTGGGCCTCACTTCACGGTATTTAAAAGTTAAGCCGACCTGAATATCACTGTCTACTGGGATGTGAAGCCGTACAGTCTGACAGATGTTTCCGGACCCTGAAATAGCTACGGCTTCTTCTCCTTACTCATATTGCTTCAGGAACAGGAACACCTCAGTTAGCAAGGCGATGGATTACTGGTTGGACGACCGAGGTTCGATTTTTAGCAGAGGCACGATATTTATTTTACTCCACAGTGGCCACATTGGCTCTGGAGGCCAACCAGCCTCTTAACCACTGGGTACTGGTGGCTCTCTTTCCGGTTATAAAATGGTCGGTGTGTAGCGTTGACTATTCAATTCCGCCTAGTGCCGAAGTCACGAATGGTGCAGCTATACTTTCAGTCCCCTATACGTCATCATGACGTGTGCTTAATAACTTAGCACAGGGACAATTTTACCTTTTTATCTACTGGTTCACTCAGGTCTTCACTCGACCTGTGTCCGTACTACTGCTTTCCATGCTACAGTCCATTCGCGGAGACCAGACAGTTAGCGTAAATTAAGCAAGCACCGCGTCGCCACAGCTGACAGCAAGGAGTGGACAAAGCGCGCAGTTACTTCAGTGTACTCACTTCATTCGGACGTACGTTAACCTACATTCAGACTGAACAGTGAACTTTGGACGCCCCTGCAACGGTACACGCATCACGTGATCGCTGCATAATTTCATTCAAAGAGCGAAGGAGATACCGCGTGCATTTGTTTACGAGGACTCTCTCGTCTCCGCGAATAGACTATAGGTTAATTCTTCTGCCGTGAGGATGAAGCTTCAGAAACTTCTGTAAAAGTCAACCAGACTACACGGAATCACATTATAATCTTCGTTTTCACTGCAGTGAGAACCTCAAATCCCGCAAAACAATTTCAGTTTACACTTCACTGACGGTACTTCCCCGTTCCTTACAGTTCATCGGTCTCGACGTTCATTTATTGCATCTACAGATTTATTACTTTAACGTTAACGGCTTAGAGACATTGCATTGAACAGGACTGTAAATTGTTTCTTCTTTTGTTTCGATAAATATTCACTATCCAGGAAAACGGTTCGAACAAAAGTTGTAAAGTTTTACCTTGGTGTATAAAAGAGAAAGCTATCCCTGTAACAGTCCGTGAAGGTCCATAGAGGTGTGAGAGGTCGAGGCTCCCACATCTTGTAGGCAATAGGCTCACAGATGGCGATAAGGTTGTCACCCTTAAGCGCCCCCCCCTTGCCCCTCCAGGAATCTTCCTGGTACTTATTTCTGTTAGGGGCTGATTCAACACCTGGACTACATTGTGGCTGGAAGGATTAGGCAAAGTGAAAGAATCCAATGACCTCATCGGGACTCTAACCCGCTACCTTCCGGCTTGCGGCATAGTGTCTCAAACCAGCTACACTACCGCGCTCTATATTTCATTTAATTTGGCTACACTTCTTTCGTCATAACATCGATGGAGTTCAGGTAGGATAATGTTTGTTTTCGATTGGCACGAAATAAATGTTAAATTCCAGCACAAATGGTTAGTGTTTATCGAATTTCATGAAAATTATTCTGTCTGTTAGGAGGTGAAACGTGAACTGAAGGACACCAACTCCAAACTGTGTATTAATTTTACGTCCTTTGTGCAAGAAAGCATTAAAATGTTCAATACTATACACAAACTGTTAATTCATAAACAAAAATTAAGGGAATTATAGAAAGCATGGGTCGTGTAAGAGCACACAAGTTAGGTATATAATTTACAATTAGTTGTTTAACTGTCTAACACCCTCCATCCCTGGAGNTGAGTTTTCTGAGTGGGAAGCCACTAAAGTAAACTGGGGTGACTCGACACAGCACGGTTACAGAGGACAAAACTAATGACATAGTCAACCCGAAGGTTCAAATATTTGCGATACATAACTCATGCCTGTACGATGTGTAACAGACTGAAATATTCTTAGGTATGAGTTCGAAAGGACAAGAAGGAATCTTGATTCTGGATGAACTAACATTTAAAATCTATCCTAAGATTTGTTGTAATAGACCTTTGGTCAGGTCTGGATTCTCTTCTCTGTACGTCCTTTGTGTCTGATGTAAGCAGTGAAAAGTAGTTTGTTATCTAAATCTATCTATTCCTGTTGTTCTCACTTTGGATCATACGGCATCCGTGAAACGCTTTTTTCACTTCAGTTTCCTAATCCTAGGACAGTCGGTAGGACTGCTTAGACGTGGGATCAGCCGGTCGAAAAGCCGCTACTTAGACAAACACAGAATAAACGCAGACATACACGTACGTGCCTTAAAGGGATTCGAAACCATGATCCTAGCGTTCGGGCGGAAGAAGACAGTTCATGCCTTAGACCGCGCGGCCACCGTGATTGACGTCAGTATCACTACAGGCCTTTATTATCAACGAAATTAACAAAACATTCAACGATCTAGAATTTAATAGTAATTGGTAACATTTAATGCATCGAACTTCATAATCATTCGATATGTTAGATACATTTGATGATTTCTTCAAAGTCAGCGTTATGGCTTAAGAACTTTGAACTATTACGCCTCATTACCCACAGTCCAATCTAAGGCTGATGGTGACAGTAATGATTTACTGATGGCGGTATGTTTTTTTTTAATTATTTAGAATCTACGTAGTTACTTCTGTTCATTTTTCTTTTCCTCACAAAATTTTATGATTTGCCTGAAATACTTTCATAGGGTGTATAGGGTGAGAAATATGTAAATCACATCGTCTTTTATGCCTGGTTAATATCCGAGAAACAGTGTGTTTGACAAATTGCATTGTATACATGTGCACGTCATACTACGAACATCGGATACTTTTTTCGAAAAATAGTTTCTTTCATATATATATGTATATGTATATAGTATATGGAAATAAAATGAAAGCAATGACAAAGGGGTAACTCACATCGCCTGATGATAGTCGAACACTCCGGTCCATGACACCCTGATTTCAGTAATTTTAAATATAGATTACCGGAACATATAATGCATTAAGATTCAAATTGTGTATTGTCACTTGTTCCAGCGACTCCCGATGGGGTCTTGGATTGGAGATTGTATTTACTGACAACTTACAAAGGGTAACTACTAGTAATTTAGAGCCATTTTTTATCTCTACATTTCACAAATCACTAGAGCACACGCTATGTCTTCTCAGTCTGCTTTCACTAGTAGTTTCCTGGTAACGGATCTTAACAGTGTCCTCTGCTAACGTCATTACTGATTTGTGAATATCCCACAACTGACTGAGCTTATAATTCCACTGCGCGGACTGCGTAGAAAACAACGCTTCCCGTGGTTGTCGTTGAATTGTTGTTTACTAAGAATCCGTTGCCCAGCAGCGACCCTGTTTACCGAATCATTACTTAAAGGATCTACATGCTACATTGCTCCCTCCTTAAGGCTATTCGTCCCGAATAGCCTACAGGCGTGCCGCTATGTATTCTTTTCCGAGGTCTGTACTTCTGACGTCTGTGATCGGTATCGGCTTCCTTCCTCGTGGCTCGATTCCCACGGTGATTACTCTTCAACTGCTGCCGCTATTTCCCTCTTAAGATCGTTCCTCCCGAGCGGCTCCCTCATAAGGTTCCGGGCGGCCCAGGTGTGCATCCATCATCCTTCTTTACCGATCCGGTGCAGGCAAAAAGTCTGTGAGTGGTGGATACTCCTACTACTCGTACTATGACTTAAGCTGCTAATAGTGCATTCTTTCGATTGGTCGATGGCCGGCTTCTCCATGAAATTTTAACACTCGTCCTTCGAATCCTCACCGAAGACCCGGCGGTGCCCTTCACTGTCTCCTGTCTGATGAGATGTCCCAGAGTCTCATGAGATGTCTCCTTGCTTCCTACGTGTAGCTGTTGTTTCAGAGCTCGATTCCTTATGCCATTGTTGCATTCCGAGTCCTTCCGTCGTCTCGATTGGTCATTTATGACCACATTCCTTATGCCGTACTCTTCCTGCAAGGCAGGTCGTCTGTCTGAGGGTCTTCCGGGATCCACCATCGCCCTGGGTCCGTTTCTTCAGTTGTCGGTGGCAACCTACAGGTACATGCCGGTCCCAATATCGGTCCTCCAATGCTCCAATAATGTCTTGTGAGGCTTCTTAGTTAAGAACTTCCTTATGCTTCGCCATGGCCTCTTTTTCTGTTGGATTTTCTTCAAAATCCATGGTCCCCATTTGTCCAAATCAGTCTTATTTTCAGTTTCCCTTGGTTCCCGGCCGGTCTCTAAATTGGTCTCCGTTTTCCTAGATAGGCCTTCCCGGCGGCGTCCATCTTGCCCAGCTTTTCTTTGAATACATCTTCCCGATCCTTCATTTGTTCTAGCCCGCCCTTCGTCTTATCTGGATTCGCCATCGCCTTTTCTAAAGAGGTCTCTGTCGCTTCCCGGAGGGCTGTCGTATCTTTTCGCCAGACCCTCATTTTTTCTAGCCAGATATGTATCTTGGCATTCATCTTGGACACGTACTCTTCAGTGATGACTACCAGACGTTCGAAATCCACCGTAATTATCCGTCTCCTGGGTTAGAATCTGACGGTACACAATTCACAAAGATCAATAATTTCTGACACCAGTTCTCACGATCCAATGCAGTTTCCAATCCAGCCAAGTTTGATACCAGCTGTCACGAGATAGGACCGATTATAAACGGGGTTTGAATTGGCGACTCGATTTACTGGCTACTTTAACACACGACCCATAACTACATTTAATTACAGCGCCCTCGCTAATATCCACACTTTCAAAATCACTAGAGCACATAGACTACTGTTCTCAGTCTATTACAGTTTCCATTAGTCGTTTCCTGGTAACGGCTTCTAACAGTGGAAATTCTTCAGCTTCCGCGCTTACGTCATTGCCGGCTGGCTACCGTCTCACAACTGAACACTAAGCTCTATACTTCGTCCTGCTCATAGCCTCTCGGCAGGGCCAACAGAAAGAACAGCTCTCCTGTTGCTGCGTTCGTGTCTGTTGGCGGAATTACATAGTAACGCCTCTGTTTACAGTCACCACTTGGCAACGGGTCTGTACGCCACCATATATACATTTATCGTTCAGACCATCTTTCTATAAATGCTCACTAGAATAAATTTAGAGTATCTGCAATAGTACATAGAACTTTTATTTCGAGTAAACATTTTGCTCACTGATTTACCTGCAAGATAGTATGCATCATGTTACAGTTAATATCTATGCTAAATATCCACTTCGTATTCTACCGTCAAGCGAAATCAGGTTCGAATAGAAGTTGGGGTTCAAAACAGGAAATAGTCCTCCAAAGTAAAAAATCATATACTATTATATATGAATTGATGTAAACATTCTTTCACTTACTCTTTCATTTTCGTTATTATATTATTCCTTAAATGTATTAAGCGGCAATAAAATACATGTGTATAGTCACTTCGGTCTAAGAGAAAGTTGGCTGTCACGATCTTCGCTGCTCATGATATCAGAATATTTTGATGATTTACAGATTACGTCTGAAAACTAATGTTATTTCATTAAAACCTACAAAAGACTGCACACCCCTGTAAACGTCTGAACAGTATCGATTAGTTCATGCCGCAACAAATGACGTACATTTATAATATAGTGGTTTGGCATATATATACTTTTCAAAACTAGGGCGGTGTGCCCTATACACGTTTGTGACATCTTCCAGTATAAAGTCAGCAAGTTATTTCTGAAGTTATTAATGGCGCTGGAAGCCCCCTTTTCTCCTTTTCTTTATTTTTTTGGTATATCAGCCAATGTCTGTCAACAAGTTTTGTGTGCATGGAAATAAAGAAAGAATGAGAGAAAGCCGCTCAAGAAACTCTCATATCTGGTAGAAAACCGTGGAGTGTAATCTCAATTGTGCAATACTAAAATTTCATCCACTGCTGTCGATTTCAAATAAATTCTTTGACTCGTGTTTGGAATTTTTGGATTCAGGATACAGACTAAAGTAAATTTATACGAGTATTTGCTGTTCATGTTATTAAACATAGATACGGATGTGTTCTATATAAGAGTATAACACTTCTCTCTATATATCTATCTGTCTATGTCTCTACTGTCCCTTATTGGGCCTTGGCCGCATTTTCAGATTCTTAATCTTATGCAGAGTCGGTAGGACTCCTTAGACGGGGGATCAGCCCGTCGAAAAGCCGCTATCTACAATCAGAACAAAATAAACACAGAATAATCGCATACAGACATCCACGCCTTGAGTGGGATTCGAACCCACGATCCCGGAGTTAGAGCGAGTGAAGGCAGTTTATGTCTTAGGCTGCGCGGCCACTGTGTTCGGTAGAACAGCACTTACTTCATTTTAATTTGAGTGCATGTGTGTAAGTATGTATGAACACACATATACTGTATGTGTTTAGGTCTATACGAATGTATGCATATGTATACACAGTCGCAACCTTAGTTTGAAAGGCTTTAAAATGAAAACGTTTTCTACGTAAGAGAAAAAGAAATTTCGCTGAGAATTTCATAAATATGCTATGGTATGCAAGAACGTTTATACTGAGCCGATCCTAAATCTGCAGCTTTAACTAGATACGTTACAGGACAGAGGGCTCGGAAGTACATGAATGTACTGCATGGCACCTGTGGAACGCTGTTAATTAAGAGTAAAATATAAATGAATGTGTACCATAGTAATATTACACTTATTCCTTAATGACTAAGGAAATCCATAAAACGGTGAAGCTATCCCTATAGCAGGCCGTAGAGGCCATAGGAATGTGAAACGTCGATGCTCCCACATTTTCTAGAAAATCGACTCACAGATGGCGGTAAGGTTGCAGCTTTACGCGCCGGCCGCCCTTTAAACCTAGGAACATTCCTGGTACTAATTTCTGTTAGAGGCTGAGTAGACGTCAGGGCCATAGCGCGGCTGGATATATTAGATAATTTGAAAAAATTAACCTCATCGGGACTCGAACCCGCGACCTTCCAGCTTGTGTCATAGTGCCTCAAATAACTACGCTACTCCGTGCCCCTAAGGAATCCAGTTCACACTGACAAAAATCTAACCGAATATCACGGCTCAGGGGCTGCAATTCGGGTTTGATTATGGGTCCGGAGTCCGCTGTCATGACTTGAGTATTTCTGCGGAACCCTTCAGTCCAACTGTGTTAACCAGATGACGGAGGCTTCCCTCCACATCTTTCTGAATTAAAAGCAAATCGTTCGACGCTATATAACAAATTCATAGGGGAAAGCGTCATTAAATGAACGAAATAATGCAAAGACTCTCGTAGGATTGACTTCAGTAAATAAGAACGTTCTCTCTGCGTGCAAGGTGGGCTCGAACCGGAAGCACAACTCTCACGTTCGATATGAGTTCCCGATCGCCTGGTAACTGAAAACCCAAACATTAACAGATTAACATTTTCCGCAAAGAAAGCTTGACACATCGCTCTGATGCCGGTTTTTCTGTCCCGATTATCTCTGATCTGTCATATTAGCAGCGAAACATCTCCAGTCCCTTGATATTGTAAACCAAGTGTTTTGTTAACTGTCCGGAACTGCATTAGTAGTTCAGCATGGAAATAGTTCCATACGAACTACTGGAACTTTTCTTAAAATTACGGCGTGAATTTAATTTAATTCAGTAACTACAACTACTTACGGGGGCACGCGGTAGCGTACTTGGTTGAGACACTATGCTACAGTTCGGAAAGTCGCGGGTTCAAACCCTGACGAGGTGGATTTTTCAATTGACCTAATCCTTCCAGCAGCACTATGGCCGTGGTGTCGACTCAGCCTCTAACAGAAATGCGTATATGGAATTTTCCTGTGGGGGGTAAATGGCGGCCGGAGCGTAAAGGTGACAACCTTACCGCCATCTGTGAGCCGATTGCCCAGAGAAAATCTGAGAACCTAGACGTCTCAGAATCCTACGGGCCTTCACGGCCTATTACAGAGACAGCTTTACAAATGCTTTCTTTATGAAATTCATAATAATAGCCTCTAGGCCATTCGCTGGTGAAGTATGTATGAAAGAAAAAGTGACTATCACTAGTCCCCCTGTTCGCTATATGTGTATAATTGAAATATGACAGAGATGTAGCAAAAAGAACAGACGGTTTTGTAGCACTGCAAATATGTCCTCTTCATAAAAATATCCATGAATTAGCTTAGGGAAACACGAAATTTTATGACCCATGAGAATAGGAAGGGGACAGTTGAAAACTTGCTAACGGCTCTAGAGAACACCAAAATAACACGCCAGTAGAATAAAATGATGTCTCTGTCCCATATATACGTTCGTTCCTTTTCTCGTGGGGATGTGAATAACATAGCAGGCTTCACCCAATTACTTAACGTAACGCTGGCGGTTCTGCAGTCTGAAGGCTTAATTACCCAACTGAACCCTTGACATTGAAACGAACTGTCGTAGGTTTGACTTCGGCTTTTAATTTAAATTAATTTAAAGTAAGAAGTGAATACATCTGAAGGCAAATTTAAACATATGCTACACTTAACGAAATTGAAGTCAGACGAAGAATGTAGCAAGAAATGTACTGTGATGTGCATACAGAATTATTCGGGCAACAGTTTTTGTTGTTTTACAGATATTTTTATTTCCTTGGCACTACAGCCCCAGTGGGCCTAGGCCTACCTCCATGAACTCCTCCGTTCACTTTACAGATATTACCACATAAAATATTCTGGTATCTTTTAAAAAACAGTAATTTTTTTGTATCATCAGATTATAGAAACACGGCTGCAGCAAATTCACAGCACCGAAAGTGACGCAAACTCAAGTCCCTTGGTATGGCAATGTTTATTTCACTGCCACCTGCCGTATGTTCATTCTAATACGTCTATTTTAAACTGCCTAAGCAACCTCTCTATAATTTATACTTTCCATACGATATCACTAGGGTGATTAACTCAAGGAGAATAAGAAGGTCAGAGCATGCAGCTGGCTAACAGCGATCAGAAATTTTACTTTAGTCAGGTTACATGATCGACAGAAGTGACTGACGCTAGTATAACATATTACAGCCTTGAAGCATATGGATATCCTATGAATAATCCCAACTCCCGCAGTTTTAAATCGAGTCAAAATAGTTAGGAATTACAGCATGCTTTAGTTTTCAGTTGAGTCATCATAGTCAGGATTTGCAGCTCTCTGCAATTTCCGGCTGAGATATCGTTGTAAGGGGTTGATCAGAACCCATTTTTACAGTACAGCCCTAAAAATATCAAGAAAACTCAGGTTAAGGTAGCTGCATCTTCCAATGTGACTGCGTTACCAAGAATTTTAACTATGGCCAATAAAATCACTCTTGAGATTCATGTTATATATAATATACCAATTCAAAATAGATACGTAATTAGTTTATAGTATACTTTATAGTATCGCTTCCATCAAGTGAATTAAATTGTAAGATTCCGATATCTTTCTGGTACTGGTGGTCAGGAATAAAAGCCATATCAACCTCGGCTGCAGCATTGCTCACTTCATGGATTTTCTGAAGCAAATATTGCCTATGTAAACCGTTAACGAATTATTCACAATAAATATTTTAATTTCTTGTTTCTTAAGTAAACATGGTCTCACAATTCGATCTGCAATATCTATGCAAACTGGTGTTTTTTAAATTTCACTTAGTTCATCCTGGTTCACACTAGTAATAGTATACAAAGATTATTCAAGCCGTCCAGTGTGATTGATAAATGTTGTGTTTTTTAATCTTTCATCCTTTACATGTTTCGGTCGGAGCTACCATCTTTCAGAAGGACATCACCAATACATTCGGAAACTACTATTACAGTGTCATTGGTCATTATCAGTACACATAGACACTACTATTTTTCCTCTTTTGCGCTACAGCTCTAATTTGGACCTTAGCCTACCTCCATGAAACTCTCCGTTTCACTTCGGTTTACTAGATCTTAGACATTCGGTAGGCTTCCTTGGGCGGGTGATCAGCTCGTCGTACTATTACAGTGTCATAAATATAAAATATTTTCCTTTAACAATTACAACTATACGCATGAATTTGTTAAATTATTTATAAATTATTATAATTAGCCTATTTATAAAGTATAGTTTAAAAAACTTTTTTCTAAAATCTAGAACCAATTTGTTAAAGAGAAGAAGTATAAAGGACACGAACCAATTTGGTTCTAGACTAAAACAAAAAGTTTCTTAAACATCAATTTGTAAATATAGACCGGTACAAGCAGACAACCAGTCTGTGAGTCAAGTACTTGCAAATCATAGTCCTTATAGTTAGTGCGTGCGCTAGCTTTGTATATTCCGGTATTCGGTAATGCAAATCAAAGTTAGTTAGCCACCAAACGCTTCTTCCCCAGCCGTTTCAATTTATTCTTTCAATTATTCAGTCTTTATCAAACACTACCATACTGCAGTAGACTTCATGATCGCGCTTGAAAGCGAGGACTTGAAACTGTAAGTTTTCGTGAGCGTATGAGTCACAACGTAAAATTGTAGAGAAACCGGAAATAAAAACAATAATAATCATACTATTAACAGCAGGCGTCTGTGTTCATGTAGCCGGTTCAACCCTTTTTTTGAAGCTGAAGATTCCCGCACTTTTGTCCCTACGAATAGAGAACATCTCTGCCGACTCAGCTGGGTAAGGTAAAGTAAATTGTCCCTGTGCTTAATTAATTAATCACTACGCCATAAGGGCGTATGGGGGAGTGGATGTATAGATCAATATTGTCTTGACCTCGGCACTAGTTGGAGGTGACTGTTCAGCTTCACGCCCCGGCCGGTCTCGACGACGTGGAGAAGAGAAAATTCTTTACCGTACTGGGACTCAAACTGCGAACCCTCGGTCGTCCAGCCCGTAGCCAGTCGCTATACCGACAATTTCTGTCGTCAGTGGAGGCCTTTATCGTGGGAGTTATAGCTGGCTGTAGTAAGAGCGGTCACCCCTTCTCGTGGGCTGACCGTTATAGGCAATGTGCACAAAACCTATTTACGTTAGATACTTGTTAAATGCGCGAATCGCTGGAAAATGTGAATTCTATCGGGCCCATACGGTATATCTCATATTATTAACAACTTTATCATTGCAATGCCCAAAAGCCAAGTAAAGGGAACAACATTTTACATCAGAACATTACAGGTAGCAATTTTACGAATAATCTCAGAAGACAAATCATTGAATCATTTTGTGGCTACAGAGTTATAACTCTCAGAGTGTGGTTTACAATGCATGAAGCGCGACTCATAAACTGCTACTTGTATTTACTATTTACTGTTAGTTATTTATAAACTGGGGAGTATCCAGTAGGTAAATCTGAGGGCTCGCAATAAAATTTGCTGTCTAGTTGATCGGCAAATAAAAATTTGGAATTATTTTGTGTCATATGGAATGATCCAAGATGTTAGTGTTTTCGCAGAAAAATTTATTTTGAAAAAATATAATTTTGAAGAAAAGAATGAATCAATATATTTTATAACTGCATAAGGGAAGAACATATTAGTAGACTGAAGGCGTTTGTAACAGAGTTCTGAGGAGAATATCTGGGCCTAACAGAGGAAGAACGAGAGGATGTAGGAAATTGCACTGTGAAGATCTTCATAAATTGTGCCGACAAATAAAATCTGAGTGGTAAAAGTAAAAAAAAAAAAAAAAAAAAAAAAAAAAAAAAAAGAAAAAAAAGAAAAAGTGAAGCTATCCCTGTACCAGGCCGTGAAGGCCCATATGGTTGTGAGACGTTGAGGGTCCCACATTATCTAGACAATCGGCTCAAAGATGGCGGTAAGGTTGTCAGCCTTACGCGCCGGCCATGCTTTACTCCCCAGGAAAATTATTTAATTAATTCCTGGTACTCATTTCTGTTAAAGGCTGAGTAAACCCCAGGGCCTAGTGCGGCTGGAAGGATTAGGTCAACTGAAAAAAATCCAATGACCTCATCAGGTAAGCGGGAATTGTAGCACGCGTGGGAGGCGCAATATTTTCGTACAAAATATCAGACGGAATGCCTGGATGGAAGAGACCACTTTGGAGAAATAGATATACATGAGAGGTCAATACAATAATGTAGCTTAGATAAATAGAATATGATAAGGTGAAATCATCTGGCTCCGAACAGGAGACAGTGAGTATGAATATACTGATAAACATTCGAGTTCCGTAAATGCAGAGGGATTTATACATCAGTCGAGCAACTTTTAGCTTGTAAGATATGATTCTTTTCCGTCGTGTTTTTGTTTTCGTGACCATCACAGAGCAGTCCAGCACTACTATGTCTAATGTACACATCCTCCTAATACTCGTACGTTTTACCTCGTCTCTACTTCTTACAAAGGATGATATTAGACTGTCATATTCATTTATGAAAAGGGGAAACAAGTGAGACATATTTCAAACTGAAAAGAAATATAGTCCGATTTTCAGCTGCAACGTCTGTCTGTCTCAGATGGCATGTAGGCGCACAAGGGTTGAGCACAGGGAAACAGATGATGATGTACAGTGCGAACCTTGATAATGTTAAAGTTCAGATCGTGCATAAGTTTTCATAACTGCAACTGAACTCTTAATAACCTGATCATAACTAAACTAACTTCTTGGAGCTGAGCCTTTCTTGAGAAGCCGCCAATTTTGCAGCTACTCAAGAACTTCCCAGTAATTTATGGAACCCTAAGGTTCTTTACCGTGTTCAAAGGAACCCTGTACTGGTCCCTATCCTGAGCAAAATCGATCCAGTCCATATCATACCATCCTATCTCATAATGTTGTATTTTAGCGTCCTGTTGCACTGATTTTCATCCATGATATGTATACAGTGGCCGTCTTGTAGTGCACTCAGATTCACCTGTTACTTCACGACATGTTTCGGCAACATAGTGCCATCATCAGGTGCCCTAATTACGCTAATCTATTTCATTGCTTGCCTTTATAAAATTATTTAAAAAGTGCGTATTTGTCAACTATAATAAATTTACACACACTAAAACTTGTTAAGATTATTCATCTTATGTGTCATAATTAAAANTCAGGTGAAACTGAATGCACTACAAGACGGCAACTGTATACATACCAGCCTATCTCTATAAGATCTATTTTAATATTTCCAACCCACCTACGTCTTGGTCTTCCAAGCGATCTCTTTCCTTCTGGCTTTCCCACAAATATCCTATATGCATTCCTCTTCGTCCCAATTCGTGCTCCATGCCCCGCCCACCTCATCCTCCTTGACATAATCATTCTAATTATATTTGGCGAAGGGCACAAGTTATGAAGCTCCTTCCTAAAATCTGATCCTCGTATTTTAAAATCCAAAGTAAACGTAGAGCCTTCCAGACCCAGTCAAAGAATTCTAAACACTTGAAAACACCTCTCTCTGTTGCTAGTAGATTCTAAAGGGTTCTGATGATGGTGTTTAACACACAGAATTACTGGGTGCTAGGATTTTGGAAATTGGAAAGTAAAAGCACCTATAGGAAACACAACGAATCGGCCCATATGGCATGCTTAACCAATCCAATCAGCCAACTCAGTTTGGACATTTCTCCTATCTGGATCCCACTCATCAGTAACGAGGTTTCTAACTCTCAGAGAAGATCTGTATGACGTGACAGACTCTTCACGCGTTTCCACATAGTTCCAAGGCTCGAGTGTTCAGATTTTACTCCATAGATCTCACTAATGGTAAATACTACATGTCTTCACAATCTCCCCCCCCCCATTTCTTTGCGTTGGTGGTCATGCACTTGGTTTTGCTGGTCATGTCTATAGCACAAATTTCTACCTCCTTTTCTATCCCAGTTCCACACATGTGCGTCCTTTATCACAATTTTTATTTTGTATTTTCTTGTTATACCCCGTCGAATTAGCCTGGTCTCAAATGATTAAATAACAATGTAAATCTGACAGAGTTTGTCCAGTGTTTGAGAATAGCTCTTACTAATGGTCTCAGCTGAGTAGATGTCTTCTCCCACTTCACCTGAAGACGGAAACAGATCCAGTTTCAGAAACGTCGCGTTTTATAGTCTCTAGAATACCGGAAGATGGAACAAGTCCAGAAACCCAGTAATTCTGTGTATCTCTGTTGCTATATTCTCGGTATAAGAATTGTCACCTGCATCACGACAATTATCGAGCAAATTCTGATATGAATATGCAGATCTGGGATTGGACAGTGGAGCTTCCCGCTGAAAATATGAGAACATGACCAGCTCAACGCCTGACCGATCAGCGGTAAGGTGTACTTTCTGTGAACCGAGACGTTAGATAACAGAAACTCTAAAGCCATGTTGTTTTAAGACCAGCCTCGATATGTACATTGTCATGTGATACTAATTTTATGTTAAATACAAAGATGTGAAAAAAAGAAATTTCTTTCCTTTAAACGTAGTTTGTAAATACACAGCTATTATTGGTACAACATCAGCGAAAAGGCTGGGTCGAATATTGGAAAATCTTAACAATCAATTAAACATGTACGATTTAGTAATTTGATGTAGGAGAAGAATAAGAATTTGTTAATATAGAAATTACTTAGATCTGTTAAGTGTCAACCATATCCACTTCAGTGGATATTTTCCAACAATTTCTAAAGAAGAACGTGAAGTTTAAAGTCCATGACATGGTCGTGTGTATCTTTTCTGAGAGTTTATATTAATTCGAAAGCTGGATATACTCGTATATACTCATAACGGGCTACCTACCTGTCTGACTGAGTTTAGCTTTAAATATGCACAGAGAGCAAGAGCCTAATGTTGATTTCGACGTTGACCAATAGTATGAAGAATGTACTTCACAAGTACAGAAATACGTAATTATCAGATTTATTACTTTTTACACTACCTTCAGATTTCACACTCTCCTACTCCAGTAAAATTAAACGAGCTCAGTTTTTATTAAATCATTACGTGACGTTTATAAATTAGTATTTTGTATTTTGGTGTTTATTTATTCCTGTAAATCTGTTTAAATTTTCTGCATATATATGTGTCTGTTAACAGTTTCTTTACAAATTCCTTGCCTAACTTCTTGTACATTCCATGGCTTCCACAGTGTACATTTACACAAACATAAATTTCGAAATATAAAAATCATTATAAATTAACATGCAAAATTAAAATGAATTCCAGTATTTCTTATTGAATAAGCTACACCATTTCATATTCTATGCTTCACTGCAACAATGAATGTGAAAATCTAAGAATTTTTGTAGGCCTATTTTAAACAGGCTGTCAAATATAATTGGTCAGTAAACAGATGAGCCGATTTTTCTTATATTCGTAGTTAAAATTTAATATTTTGCAGACAGGTAACAGAAAATGACGTGTATTTTCAATAAATAATTAGTTGATTTTGTATAAATTCACTGATCCAGTTAAGAATGAAGAATTGGTTCACATATATTGTAAAATATGTTTTACATATCTTAGAATGTTGGTAAAAATATAAGTTAACTGCGGGCCACAGTTTCTGAATTCTGGTATAAAAGAGACGCAAATGGTTTTATAGTAGCTGTTTTGTATTTTGTCATGTCATTAATAAAAACCACAGGGTTCTACGCTTCAAATCCCTTGAGAGTCTGAATAAATTTTGCCACGTACTGTGTTCCCCATTCTACTTGCCACTGAAATGTCTGGGAAAGCATAAACCACAAGTGTGTGTGTGTGTGTGTATGTGTGTGTGCGTGCTCGCAAGCGCGCGAGTGGTATGCGAATGAAGCGCTGTGGTGATGAGCTGAACATATTGGCGAGTCTTGGGGGACATTCTTCTTGCTCACGGGACCATCAGCCCGCCAACGGGAAAGTTGTCTGGGGAGGAAGTATGACAGGTGCAAATTCGTGACTGAAGAAAATGTTCCAGTATTTTTTGAGAGAATAAGAGAAACTGCAAAAAACGTAGGTAAGGTAATCAGTTTCAGGTTACACCCTGCTGAGCAAGAAGCAGTGAATTATTCATACGTAATACACTCGATGCAAATAGGGGTAGTGTAACGCAGAACGAAATTCTGACTTCGATTATACAGTAGTTCAGCCATGCGCTGTAATAGATAAAGAGTTTTCTATGAAGAATGCCGTCTTCTGGGATGTGGCGCCGTATAGATATTGTGTAAAACGACGTTTCGGAGGAAATATTTCCTCCTTCTTCAGGATATAAAAATCCGCAAGCAAGGAACCAACGATGGTTCCTCGCTCGTGGATTTTTATTTTTCATAGTCACTGCCAAATCTTACAAAGAATTTTATAAATTTTAATTTTCATTCCAAATGCATTTTAACTCCTGATTAACAGATAAAACAGCCTTTTACATTTGATTTGTTTCATTCTGGTCCGTCACACTAACAATATTACA
>NW_019733937.1:0-1831 GCF_002891405.2 Cryptotermes secundus
AACTAGCAAGCTAGAAACGCAATGCAAGCAAGCTAGCAACGCAATTCATGCAAGCTAGCAACGCAAAGTTAACAAGCTAGCAACGCAAACTCCCAAGCTAGCAACGCAAAGCTAGCAAGCAAGCAAAGCAAAGCTGGCAAGCTAGCAACGCAATTCATGCAAGCTAGCAACGCAATTCATGCAAGCTAGCAACGCAATTCATGCAAGCTAGCAACGCAATTCATGCAAGCTAGCAACGCAATTCATGCAAGCTAGCAACGCAATTCATGCAAGCTAGCAACGCAATTCATGCAAGCTAGCAACGCAATTCATGCAAGCTAGCAACGCAAAGCTAGCAAGCTAGCAACGGAAAGCAAACAAGGTTGCAACGCAAACTTAGCAAGCTGGCAACGCAAACTAGGAAGCTAGCAACGTAAAGCTAGCAAGCTAGCTACGGAAAGCTAGCAAGCAAGAGACAAAAATCTAGCAAGAAAGCAGCTCAAAGCTAGCAAGCTAGCTACGCAAAGCTAGCAAGCTAGCAACACAAATCTGGCAAGCTAGGAACGCAAATTTGCAAGGTAACAACGCAAACTGGCACGCTAGAAACAAAAATCTGGCCAGCTAGCGACGCAAACCTGGCAAGCTAGGAAAACGAAGACGGCAAACTAGCAACGCATATCTAGCAAGCTAGCAACGGAAAGCTAGCATGCTTGAAACGCAAAGCAAGCAAGCTAGAAGGCAAAGCTTTCAAGCTAGTAAAGCAAAGCTACCAAGCTAGCAACGCAAAACTAGCAAGCTAGAAACGCAATGCAAGCAAGCTAGCAACGCAATGCATGCAAGCTAGCAACGCAAAGTTAACAAGCTAGCAACGCAAACCTACCATGCTAGCAACGTAAAGCTAGCAAGCAAGCAAAGCAAACCTGGCAAGCTAGAACGCAATGCTGGCAAGCTAGCAACCCATACCTAGCAAGATAGCAACGCAAAACTATCAAGCTAGCAACGCATAACTAGCAATCTAGCAAGCTAGCAACGCAAAGCTAGCTAGCTAGCAACGCAAAGCTAGCAAGTAAGAAAAGCAAATCAAGCAAGCTGGAAACTCAAAGCTAGCAAGCTAGCAACGGAAAGCAAACAAGGTTGCAACGCAAACTTAGAAAGCTGGCAACGCAAAGCTAGGAAGCTAGCAAAGTAAAGCTAGCAAGCTAGCTACGCAAAGCTAGCAAGCAAGAAACAAAGATCTAGCAAGAGAGCAACTCAAAGCTAGCAAGCTAGCTACGCAGAGCTAGCTAGCTAGCAACACAAATCTGGCAAGCTAGGAACGCAAATTTGCAAGCTAGCAACGCAAACTGGCAAGCTAGCAACAAAAATCTGGCAAGCTAACAACGCAAACCTGGCAAGCTAGGAAAACGAAAACGGCAAACTAGCAACGCATATCTAGCAAGCTAGCAACGGAAAGCTAGCAAGCTTGAAACGCAAAGCAAGCAAGGTAGAACGCAAAGCTTTCAAGTTAGTAAAGCAAAGCTACCAAGCTAGCAACGCATACCTAGCAAGATTGCAACGAAAAACTATCAAGCTAGCAACGCATAACTAGCAATCTAGCAAGCTAGCAACGCAAAGTTAGCTAGCTAGCAACGCTAATCTAGCAAGCAAGAAAAGCAAATCAAGCAACCTGGAAACTCAAAGCTAGCAAGCTAGCGACGGAAAGCAAACAAGGTTGCAACGCAAACCTAGCAATCTAGCCACGCAAAACTTGCAAGCTAGCAACGAAAAGCTGGCAAGCTATCAAAGCATATCTAGCTAGTTAGCAACCAAAGCTAGCAAGCTAGCAATTCAAAGATAGCAATCTAGCAACGCA
>NW_019733938.1:0-386 GCF_002891405.2 Cryptotermes secundus
AATAATAACTTTACCTAAACCTGGTAAAGAACCGAAATTTCCTCATAATTTAGGTTCGATCGGCCTCCTGTCCACGACAGGAAAGTAATTTTGAAATTCCTCCGTAAATACATTGAAGAAAGAGGCCTGCTCAACTCAAACCAGTTTGGTTTTCGTGCACGTCACAGCACGACATTGCAATGTATGAGGCTGGCGGACCACGTGACCCTTAATTTCAACAATAAAATGTCTACAGCTGCAGTGTTCTTGGACATCGAAAAAGTTTTGATAGCACGTGGCACTCAGGCTTGCTGTTTAAATTATAAGAACTGGAATTCCCCAACTCTTTGACCAAGCTTGATCCGTTCTAAGCTTTAGCTCGCTCACGATGATGTTATCATCTTTCC
>NW_019733939.1:0-409 GCF_002891405.2 Cryptotermes secundus
GAAAGATTCCTAATCTTAACGTGATCCAGTATGTGGAATACTATTCGTAGGTGATCTGAATCCAAAATATCGGAAACGATGACATCCGACATTCTGATATTTTTGTGAACCACAATGTCCAGCACGTCACCATTTCCCTCAGGGGAATAATGAGTGCGGCACTGTGGTGCTGATATTTCGAAATCACTCTTATTAAATAAAGCAATGAGTTTCAAGCCTGAAGGGTTTGATACTCTGCTATTCCAAAATGGGTGTTTAGCATTCAAATCACCTGCCAAAATAGACTTACGTCTAAAGCTTAAGAGCTCAGTGATGTCAACATCTCTCCAGGCTCTGCCTGGGGATTTATAAAGCAGTACTTCATTATTACCAATTGGTATGCAGATCCCTGTCGCTTCTACTGAAACAA
>NW_019733940.1:0-1659 GCF_002891405.2 Cryptotermes secundus
AGGAAAGTCTAAAACAAATGAGTATCAGTAATCTTCCTGGGCGGTGCAGGGGAGGCGGCATGGAAAGCTGGCAATCTCTACGGCGGTATGCAAATAAGAGAAAAAATATTCGATATATTGCACCAGTTCATCTTTACCAGACTACTTTCCTTATTTTGCAAATACAAAAGGCTTATTAGATAACTTTCGTTTCTGGGTCCCCCAGTCCTTACATGCCACAATAGAGGAATCAGATGAGACCATCGTTTCAAGGCAAGGGCTCAATAGACAGGTTCCCATGGTGTTTGCTATGTACTTCATGCTGCATCAAATACTCGGTATGTTGTTAAAGGTAAGTAGGTGATAAGTTCTTACCAGAACTCGTAATATTTTATCTTAATGATTTAATTACCACAGTCAATCCAACCCTACTATGGCCCTAGGGTCAACTCAGACCCTAAGAGAAATTAGTACCAGGAATCTTCCTGGCAGTAAATTTTGGCAAGTCCCTAATGCTGACAACCTCTCCGTCTTTTATGGGTTGATTGTTTAGAAAATTTGACAGCCTCAATGTCTTATAAGCCTATGGGTCTACATGGCCTGATACAAGGATATCTTTACTTTCTTCTTACCAGGATGCTTAATATTTATTCTGAGTCCTCTCCCTGCAGGTCATATTGACATTCACAAGACTACTGGCATTTCATCTTGGCATAATACATTGTATTATTTATACCCGTTGCTAGGAAATGTTGGTAAAGACATTCCTACAACATATGTGCACATGACTCTAGAACATCCGTCGCTAGGTAACAAAACAGTAAACACACATCCTGAAAAATATCAGATGATGATTTCCATGGGTTCCAAAATATCAAAAATATCCAAATATCTCAAAATTTTTGAATGCAAACATGTGGGGATATGAGGAATTGAACTGGGTGAGTTGTAGAAATGGCAATCGAATTTGATTGAGAAGGCTTCATGTGTGAGGTGAAGTGACAGTGAGACTGTGATAAATTTGTTGACACGATAACCTTAAAGCAGCCTGAGAACCCCTGTGCGTGTGTAACAGTGAACTGGAAAGTATGTAATGTCATTGTATTGCCTATAGCCCTGAATTGGTGAACATGTAAGGCACAATAAATCCAATCAACCAATTCAAAACTCTGTCTTAAAAGTCACACTTATGCATGACAGTATGTTACCTCTGTGCAATGCAGGCTATATCCACATACGCTTTCTTTTATATAGTAGCTTCACGTAAGTTACAGTACCTGAAGAAGAAATTGCACTTTTTCTGACACTTCTCCGACTATTTATTTTCTTTGTTAAGAAAGGTGGGATATCCTCATCTCCTGTCAACCAATCAGTGACATTCTCGAAGTATTCCTCAATGTAACCTAAAACATTGTTTATTATAATGTAGTAGTAGTAGAAATAGTTAACAGCAGATTTTTAACCTTTTTCATTTTATGGACAAGAGTTGTTGGCAAGAAACACTGACAGCATTTAGTCAGAATTAACTTGATATGAAAGAATAGTACACAGTAAGGAAACAAATAATATTTGCATTTAGTTACTGACTTGCATCATTACATCTTTCACTTTAAAATATTTAAATGTCAGTTTATACCTGCAGGCTAAGTGGTCATATCAACACAGACATGTTTATGTATT
>NW_019733941.1:0-521 GCF_002891405.2 Cryptotermes secundus
TGCTAGCTTGCTAGCTTTGCGTTTGCTAGGGTACTAGATACGCGTTGGTAGCTTGTTAGCTTTGCTTTGAGAGCTTGCTAGCGTTGCGTATTTGCGGTGCTAGCTTGCTAGCTTCCAGTTGCTAGATTGCTAGCTTTGCATTGCTATCTGGATTGCTTTGCTATTTATAATAGATTTTCATTTCTTGCTTGCTTGCTAGCTTGCTTGCTTGCTTAGCGATTCTTGCTTGCTATCATTGTGTTGCTAGCTTGCTAAGTTTGCGTTTCTAGCTTGCTAGCTCTTCGTTGCCAGCTTGGTAGCTTAGCGTAGCAAGCTTGCTAGCTTTGCGTTGCTAGCTTGATAGTTTTGAATTGCTAGCTTGCTAGCTATTTTTTGCTAGATTGCTAGAATTCTAAATTTGAGTTGCTAGCTAGATAGCTTTGCATTTCTATCTTACTAGTTTTGCGTTGCTAGCTTGCTAGCTTTGGGTGGCTAGATTGTTAACATTGCGTTGCTAACTCCCTGACTTTGCGTTTCTATTT
>NW_019733942.1:0-1075 GCF_002891405.2 Cryptotermes secundus
GCAGTTAAATTATTCCACCAATGAGTAAAATTGACTTACCCTTTGGTACCTATCTTTCAAATAGGATTTTATCAATGCACTGGCCTTACCAACTATTCCATAAAATTCTACTTTAGGCAGAGAGAGGCAGATAGAGAGATAGACATCCAGATATTGTCAGTGTCAAAAGTTTTCTTCAAATCACAGAAAATGCTGATGAACATTATTGGTATTGATGTTGTCTAGCTATTGTTCAAAATTAATTATTAAAAGAATCTGTAAACACATCATGATTATCAGTTAACTTCCCATCAATGTTTAAAAACTGACCTGCATTACTAATTTTTCTACCTGTGTCTGATTTTATAATGCTCCAGGTGGCTTTCATTTTGTTACTAGAATTAGAAATTAATTGATTATAATGAAGATTTTTAGCTCCTTNATTACAGTATGTTTTATAATATTTCAGATCTGGCTCATACCGTGCTGAATCTCTGGGAAAATTGAAGAATATCAATCCAGTTTCTTCACAGGAAGACGTGCATGCTCTAGCAGAACATTTTTTTTCTTCCCATCCATACTGCAAAAAACAATACAAAAACTATAACAGAATCAAATTACACTCTCACTTTCTTGAGATTGTACGGACCTTCTTTAGGCTACACCGAAAGATGCTTAAAATACAGAAATACAATTTGGATGACGTATCGTAGTAACACTGACTTCATGTCTGTTTCTAATTTCACTGGGTGCAGTACGCATAATCCATATACATAAGTAACACACAGATGTAAATTCATGCGTAAAAGTCGACTCTCGTTTCACTACATCAAATCAAAATTCCTACTTAGAATAGAATAGAATATATGAGGGATAGGCCTTCTCGGCCCTTGCACAGTGACCTTAGGTCTATTGTGCTTCCCATTTTTTAATTATTCCCTCAGAAACCCCGCTTCGGTTGAAGCGCAGGATCTTGGACGTGGGGGCGTCAAAGTAGTCACTTGTTCCATGAAGTACTGGCCCAAGTGACGTAATCTTAAATAAGCTATTTCCTCACATTTACACAGGACGTGTGTGGCTGTTTCATCTTCTATCT
>NW_019733943.1:0-941 GCF_002891405.2 Cryptotermes secundus
GCAATCTATCAACGCAAAGCTAGCAAGCTATAAAAGCAAAGCAAGGAATCTAGAAACTCAAAGCTGGCAAGCTAGCAAAGAACAGCTGGCAAGCAAGCAACGCATAGCTGGAAAGCTAACAACGAAAATCTGGCAATATAGAAACGCAAAGCAGGCAAGCTAGCAACGCAAAGCTGACTAGCTAGCAAAGCAAATCTTGCAAGATAGCAAGCTAGCAACGCATATCTAATAAGATAGCAAGCTAGCAACGCAAAGCTAGCAAGCTAGGAACGCAAAGCTAGCAAGCTAGCAAGGCAAAAATAGCAAACTAAAAACGCAAAGCTAGCAAGCTAGAAGGAAACATAGCAAGCTAGCAACTCAAAGCTAGCAAGCTACCAAATCAAAGCAAGAAAGCAATCAACGCAAAGCAAGCAAGCAAGCAACCAAATCTAGCAAGCTAGAAACGCATAGCTAGCAAGCTAGCAAGGGAAAGCTAGCAAGCTAGCAAGGTAGCAACGTAAACCTAGCATCTAGCCAAGCAAATCTAGCAAGCTAGTTACGAAAAGCTGGCAAGCTTGAAACGCAAACCTGGCCAGATAGCAACGCAAAGCTAGCAAGCTAGCAACGCATACCTTGCAAGCTAGCAAGCTAGCAACGGAAAGCTAGCAAGCTTGCAACGCAAAGCTGGCAAGCTAGAAACGCATAGGTGGAAACCTAAAAACGCAAAGCTGGCAGTCTACATACGCAAAGCAAGCAATAGCAACGCAAAGCTGGCAAGCAAGCAACGCAAACAGGCAAGCTAGCAACGCAAAACTAGCAACCTAAAAACGCAAAGATAGCAAATTACCAACGCAAATCTAGCAAGATATAAATCTAGCAACCCAAAGTTAGCAAGCAAGAAACGCAAATCTGTCAATCTAGCAACGCAAAGCTAGCAATTTATTTACGCAAATCTAGCAAGC
>NW_019733944.1:0-1339 GCF_002891405.2 Cryptotermes secundus
TTTGAAAATTTGTTGAAATTCTTTATATTATCTTGAAATCTGAAATAACGTTTGTTCATAATTTCATAAATTACTTTGAAATTGTTCAGAATTTGATTTATATTCGATAAATTTAACTTAACATCAAACAAAAATGACTTAAATTTCCGTAATATAAAGAAGAAATCGTCAGTAATTTGGACACAAAATCCATTTAATAAGTTGACATCTGTCACATGTGGTCTGTAATTCCTTATATAAACATTAAATCGTCAAAGATTTTTCGGTAAATTTTCATAATATATTTTGAGTACTTTCAAACTTTTTAAAAATTTTTTAAATTAATTTGGAATGAATGAAAATTATATTAGAATTCATTAAATAATACAATAATTATCAATAAATTAAAGTAATATGTGAAATAAGAGTGAAATGTTTTATAAATTGGTTGAAAATTTATTTTATCTGGAAAAGTGAAAGAATTTAATGTCAAAATTATACAGATTTCTTTGAATTCGTTCAAAATTCAATTAAAATTCATTAAATAAGCTTCGAATCATTCAAAATATTTTTAATTTACTGAATTATTATGTAAATCATCAAATAATCTTATAGAATTCCTGAATTTTGAGTGAAATATTTCACAAAATAATTGATATTATTTATATTAAATTGAAATCGAGAAAGGATTTTTTGTTAAAATTACCTAAATTAGGTTGAAGAATGTCAAAATTATTTTAGAATTCCTTAAATTATTATGAAATGCCCCAAAATTTTATTAAAATTAATTAATAATTAAACATCGTAAAAATTGAATACAATTCCATAAATTAAGGTGGAATATTTGGAATTTTTTTGAAATTCTTTACACTATCTTGAAGTCTACAATAATTTTTTTCAAAATACCTTAAATTAAGTTGAAATCGTCCAAAAGCTGCTTTATGTTCGATAAATTTCACTTAACATCAAAAAATTTTTCTTAAATTTCCTTAATATAAAGTAGAAATCGTCAATAATTTGGACAGAAAATAGTTTAATAAGATGAAATCTTTACATATTTTCTTAATTCCTTATAATAACATGAAATCGTCAAGGATCTTTCGGAAAATTTTCATGAAGTAGGTTGAGTTCCTTCAAAATTTGGTAAAAGTTTCTTAAATTAATTTGAATGACTGAATATTTCATTAAAATTCATTAAAGGCTATAGTAATTATCACAAATTTAAAGGAATTCCTTAATTTAGAGTGAAATCTTTTATAAATTGTTTGAAGTACTTCTTTTTTAACTTCAAAATCAAAGAATTTTTGGTTAGAAATATATACATTTCGTTGAATTCGTTAAAATTCAATTAAAATTTCTT
>NW_019733945.1:0-371 GCF_002891405.2 Cryptotermes secundus
AATTAATGAAAAGTTTTTGAAGTGGGAAAGAAGAATTTGAAACACGATTTATTTATTGGTATATGTTGATGGTAGTAGCATTATGCAGTTATCAGTAAAGCTATAGTTTATCTCATTTGGGACCATCAGTGAAACAATTTTGGTATTAAATGTTTACTGAAATCATTTCCACTACATGTTTCAACCTGTGTTGGTCAACTTTAGGTGGTAACAGACTTCAAAAACACAAGTGTATTGTGTTGCTGTTTACATGGTCTTCTTGAAAATTTGGCTGCAGTTTTCATAAAAGTTAGATCATCACACTTGTGCAATATCACATAATCAAACAGTAAAATCATATAACATGGTACAAGGTGAAATATATATATATA
>NW_019733946.1:0-1205 GCF_002891405.2 Cryptotermes secundus
TACTATGCTGTCAGATGCATTAAATCGTAAGATATTGCCGACGGCTAAACCGTGCTTAATTGATAATAACCATGCGCAGAAGTCGTTTGCGCACACCTATCATAATGTACAATCACAACCTAACCTTAGCATAAATTACCGAACTTGGCCCCCTCCAAGGTAAAGATGGATGGGCAGTAGTCTTCTGCGCAAACCTAATCTGACCAACGTAACCTAACCTAACGTAACATAACCTAACTTATCCTAACATCGGCGATCCATGGGCCAGCCCCCAGGTTTACAGGTGGGTGCGCAGTACTTCATTGCGCACACATGAAAGTGACGTCATTTACGAATCTCCTATTCAACCGAACGTAATATAGGACTGTCGTAACGTGGAATATAAGTCGAAATATGACGTTATGTATAAAATTGAGCGTCTTAACTGTTTTTCCACCCAAAGTATAAATTTTTGTTAAATTCCGAGGTTACATTGCTACGTGGTACCTAAGATTGGGTCGAGAACGCCGCTCCCACCTCAAGAATCCCCCACGGTAATATAAATGATTACTAAATATCACATATTATGGCATTATGCTGCCCTCCATTGGCATAACTTTATGACGAAAAATCTTTCTTGTCAGTGAAATCGTTCCTTTGTTTCTCGTGTATGGATACGCTACCAATTGAGTGAGTGGTGGGCATTTGTTTCGCCCGAATTTCCCTTCGTGGATAGGAAATAGAATAATTTTATACACGAAAACGGGTAAAAAATAGGGTGAAAAATTACCGTCCTGTAATCGGACATATATTCGAATGTTCCTGTTTCAGTCGTGTTAAGAGGTTGGCCGCACTGTCAGTGTGACCTAAATACCCGGTGTGCACCATCAAGGTTGGTTTTTTCCTGGTATGAAGAGGTATTTATAAACAATAAGAGGGTGTTATGTGTATGTTTATATACATATATGTACATGTGATTAAATATGTGCCTGAAACTATAAGTTAAAAGATTCAGTGAGATAGTGCAAATGGTAGGTGTTAATGTGTGTACTATCCTGGACCGAGTAATGGCCAGTGCACGAAATTTTACAAACACAACGAAATCGAAGTGTTTTCCCTCTGAACAATAAAACTGAAAATGTGTGAAGGAAGAATACATGATAAGAGTGATTTATCGATAGTAAGTGAATATAAGGATAGTGGGTGTGTAGTGAGGCAATGTGTCT
>NW_019733947.1:0-14620 GCF_002891405.2 Cryptotermes secundus
ATCCAAGCGATTCGTCTCTTTCGCCTAAAATAGGAACACACATAGGAACCACTTATACGTACTTAATTAGACTCTCGTTATGGAATTGTAAATATTTGTACATATATATGACATACTGAATATTTGGAGGAAAAGAACTACGCAGATTTAGTGTTCAGTAAAATACTTGCCGGGATTCACCTTCGTCTTCATAAAGAGCGACAGCTAAAAGCAAAACTTCTTCCTCCAAAGACGGATCCATGACTATTTACCGCTGCGATACCGAGCGGTCTACCGAGTGCGCTCGGTAGACCGAAATACCGAGGCGATATACCGACTGCGATAATATCGCGTTCCTCGGAGTACCGCGCCAGTGTGCGGACCTCCATTTACCGCAATGTAATTATACATCGTCCCGTACCGTACCGAGCTGAGTATCGCGTCTGTGTGTAAGACGTTCTCAAGATTTCTAGACGTTTTAGACGATGAGGATGCAACTCAATGCTATTGGCGGGCAACATAACCGCCGTGACGTCATGAAGCATCACTGCTGCCACGGTGCCCGGAGGCAGCTCTTTTGAAATAAAAAATGCCTGTCGCCAGTACCGAGGGCTCGGTCGGTAAGAAGATATTCTATCATACCACCTGCCCTGTCGGTAAGAAAATATGCTATTATACCACCAGCACTTTTTTACTGCTCCCTCCCGAAAAATCACTGGTCCACACGTATAGCTATAATTAATAATCGATGTAAATGAAATGCTCATATTTTACAGGCACTGGTGGGAAACTTTCTCCAGATAAATAATGTTGCAACCTGATATCCTGTACTGCAGAGGTTCTTATTCCGTTGTGTGTTTTCTGTTTTCGAGCTGAGTTTAATATCACTTCGCTCAAAACCATGTGGAGGGAATGAGTTAAATGATATTAAACTCAGTTCAAAAACAGAAAACACACAATGGAGTAAGAACCCCTGCAGTACAAGATATCAGGTTGCAACATTATTTATCGGGAGAAAGTTTCTCACCAGTGCCTGTAAAATAAGAACAATTCATTTACATCAATTCAACACTCCCTCACTGAAATTCAATGGATATTTGAACTATAACATACATAAAATACTTGTGTTTAGGAAAGCTGATGGTGGGTAAACTTGAAAGAAAATTCTGTTTCCATCAGAGATACTTTTATTCAACTTCATAACTTTGCTTACAACTTATACCTGAAAGCTGCACAGAACATAGCTTTTCAGTTACATTAATGTGTTATATATCATGTATAGAAGTAATAATACTGAGGTTTCCATTTGTTATTAATTTCAGTAGTATAATGAAACTTGAGAATCTGATACACTCTCTTGTTAACAAGATTAAGATTGCATTTAATAATATACGAAAAGCAATAAAATAATTGCAGAACTGTTGCAAACTTTTTTTTTTATTTGTTTCATTCTGGTCCTACAAAACTATAAATTTGCCTGTGATTCTTTATGGGTGTGAAACTTGGTCTCTGACATTAAGGGAGGAACATAGACTGAGGGTGCTTGATAACAGGGTGTTGAGGAGAATATTTGGACCAAAGAGAGATGAAGTGACAGGAGGTTGGAGAAAACTGCATAATGAGGAGCTTCATAACTTGTACTCTTCTCAAAGTATAATTAGAATGATAAAGTCAAGGAGGATGAGGTGGGCAGGTCATGTAGCACGAATGGGGGGACAAGGAATGCGTATAGGATACTGGTGGGAAAGCCAGAAGGGAAGACCAAGGCATCGGTGGGTGGACAATATTAGAATGGATCTTAGAGAGATAGGATGGGATGGTATGGATTGGATAGATCTGGCTCAGGATAGGGACCAGTGGAGGGCTCTTGTGAACACGGTGATGAACCTTCGGATTCCATAAAATGCTGGGAAATTCTTNGGGAGGGAGGGACCGAGCGAGTTCATTCTGGTCCAACACACTAACAATTACAAAGACAAAAATAACTACGTTCAGCAAGCCACGAACAAACACGGACGATGCTAAGAATCTCCTTTCCAAGATAGACAGGCGGCACAAGTTCAGCCCTCTCCAAGAAAGACGATATGAGAAGTGACACGAACCTGCATGGTTTATAAAATTTTGACTTAAACAACAAAGTTTTAATACCAGGAAGGCTGCTGTGATTGTGAAAAGTTGAATATTGTGTATACTGTGTATTCCAGGCATTGTGTGTATTTAGCACTACTGTGATAGTGGTTTCCGAATAAGTATTGATGGTCCCTCTGAAGATGATCCGTAAGGATCGAAACATGTAAGGGTGCTGAGTTTTCAAGTGGTAAAACTTAAATAGTCACACTGTACGGAGTTGTTTTTGTCTTTGTCTTACAAACCTCATGATCTGAAACATGCTCATGTTTCCAAAATAATAAATTAACTGAACAAATATAATGAACCTTGAAAGTATTGAACACAATAATATGGCCAACATAATAAAATATCTGAAGCAATATAATGAACCTTGAAAATCTTAAATATGTAAATGTTCACAAGTTCAATGTTGAACACAATAATATGGCCAACAGAATAAAATAACTGAAGGAATATAATGAACCTTAAAAATATGATGTTTATATATTTATGTTCATAAGATCAATGCTGAACACAATCCAATACAAAATAATGCAATGACTGAAGGGATATACCCGTAATAACAAATTAGATGAATAAAATATGTAGACACTAATAAGTAAAAGTTCCTACCTAGGAAGTAGTTAATAAATTTAATTACAAAATATACACTGAATCCTGACATTGAGTCTGCTCCTCGGTGTTTCACACTGAATCAGGTAACCTGAAGATTGCAAGTCAAGTATAAAGTAATGCCACTTCACTCTTACCCACATATAAAAACGAAACATTTGAGTCCGAAAAGAATTTCCCACACAATTCTTGATTGAAATCTAATTATTTTCAGATAGAGGGCAGAATGAACTCTGACCATCTTCTGAGAATGATGTTCTAATATACTGGGAAGAAGGAAACAGGTCTCCAAAGCAAGAAAGAGATGGAGTTCAAGATCAGAATAGGTTTCTTTTATGTAATCCAACTGTAGGTGACAATGTTATCAACAAATTACTCAAAACCAGAGGTTTGAGACAAGCATGTGAAGGCATGGTAGTTGCAGTTGCTTGTCACCAGGGTAACTTTCTCCAACTTACGAAACAACTATTGATGCTCATGTGAGCAATTGGAATATATTATTCCATTAATTCAATAACTACTCTCTGCCAATTTCCAGGGATGGTGTGGGCAGGATATTAAAAGGCAAAGATGAAGAGGCATTACTTTCCTAATGACTTACTGATGTGTCAGTATCTTAATCTTCTTCCTCTTTGTGGCCCTCTGCCTGGCTGATTCAGTCATCAACATGTTTGTTCACTTACACCACCAAGGAATGTAAATTCTTGTGAGATATCTCACAATACCATCTATTATTCATTGGTAGTGAAGTGAACAACCAGTACACCTAATCCACTCCAAGTCAATGGTGCTCTTAATGGCAGCTGTGATATGCTGCAACATGAATTGCCTGCCATCATAGATTATATTAGAGTTACAGCATACCAACAGTCTCCACACCAATGTCTCACAAATATATGACATTGGCTGACAGCAGCACTTCAGATGTCACGCATGTCTTGCGTGCATCACAGCTGACACCATGAAGCACCTGTCTTCCAATGGAACCACTGACATAGGCTACTGAGAACACTTCCATGTCACCAGCATGTACTGCAGCAACCATGTCCTTCTGTACTTGTTGAGTAACATGGAAACTCAGGAACTTCATCAGGGGTTTCCTTGCCACGACTTGTGGACGGATTTGGTGAAGAAGCATCAGGTGCCCTGAACAATGACTGTAGGTTACACGCAACAGTAGCACCATCATCCTCACAACTAGTTCCACACAGACCTCTGATAGCAAGTGCACTGATGATGTTAGTCTTCAGGGCATCTACAAACTGTCCCACAGTTGGATTATTGTTCAAACCAGACTACGAACGAATAGCTTCAAATGTGTTCACAAGGTGATCATCAAACAGCTGTTGCCAGGTATTCACCACAGCACCCCACTGAAAGAACATTAAAAAGGAAATTAGTGGGCTTCCTTACATGATGGACTTCTTCAGATTTGAAAAAAACACACTTTACTTGAAAGGGACTGCCATTATAAAGATTTTGTATATGTCATTAAATTATTCCTCACAGCAGTCATCACCACCTTATTCTCTTATAAATCATATTACTGATAGTGTGATCTGCTTTTCAAACATTTTTAATTACCCTAAAAACATTTGACATATCCTACATAACTTGTGTATTGATAAGTTTGTACTGTAGCATCCTGTTGCACTCTTCCATTTTATTATAAATCTTATTTTACAGTCTTATGTGAAATGATTTATTAACTTTAAAATTTAAAACTTAAAAAGTTGCACATAAGACAGTAAAATAAGTTTATAATAAAATTGTATATTGATGTACAGTTCCGTAAGTAATGAATGATGACAATGACATTTGTAAGATTTGAGGCTTTCACGGCGGTGACTATGACCACATATACACGGTGCCAAATCCCAGAAGACTGCTTTCTTCACAATGACATTTGTTTGATCACAACTGGGTTCTTGGGACAATTACTTCAAAAATTAGCTCTCATTATTCTCGCTAGCCACTTCTCTCATAACAGAACATAATTCATATAGAGTGCAGTTGTAGCCAATACAGTGTTGTGGCTTGCTGCAATGTGTAGTGAAATCACTTTCCAGGAAATGTTTGCTGCACAAATATAAATTGAACACAGTCATACACTAAACTTAATTTATTCATTGGATTAAGCAACACACAGTAATTACACCATTAATTAAAACAGACATACCATGCTGCATCCCTTGGAAAGCTGAAGAATTTGATGCCTTGCTTGCTGGATGACAAGCACCCAGCAGCAGAACATGATTTTGTTTTCATGTTTACACTGCAAGAAGCAATACAAACATTGTAACAGCATCACGGTACTCTTTAACATTCTACAGACAATCTTTGGGATGAACCGAAAATTGCATAAAATATCATAAAACAAATATCATTTAGATGGCAGTTCATGATAACCTCAAAAATTTTAGGCTTGAAAGAATTCTATGTTTCTAATTCCATTTGTGGTAGTAAGCATAATATTCACATACACAAATAATATGTTTAACATGGAGCTCTAATTTCGTTTGCAAATGTCTACTTTCGTTTCGCAACCACATCAAATCAAAATTCATACTTACCAATTTGCATATAATGCACCACGATAACCGCATGTAATTGTGGGTATTCAGATTGGTTTGTTTAAGCTCTCTGATTAGTCGAGATCTGCCTCCACACACAGAGGCAGTAGTTAGTGTTTCCTTTTCCCCTATCCCAGTTGCCATCCCCTGACCATGACACACAGCATTGCCCCAACACAAGATGGTTGAACACATTCAATTTCTTATCCATCCAGGCTACACTGCATCTATCTCAGAAATATGTAATTTAAATTGCATTAAACAAGACTCAAAATATAACACTTGTTTCTGCTGCCACAAAACATGGACTGTACAGTGAAAACAATACAGCAAACTACGAACACAGACTATACTAAGAATCTCCTTCTCAAGATAGCGTGGTGGCATAAGTTCAGCCCCCTCCAAGAAAGAAGACAGGAGAAGTGACATAAACCTGCTTGGTTTATAAATTTTAACTTAACAAAGTTTTTATACCAGGAAGGCTACTGTGATTGTGAAAAGTTGAATATTGAGTATATTGTGTATTCCAGGCATTGTGTAGGTAATTTAACAATCAGAACACCTATTGTGATAGTGGTTTCCAAATAAGTATTGATGTTCCCTCTGAAAATGACCTGTAAGGATCGAAACATGTAAGGGTGCTGAGTTTTCAAGTGGTAAAACTTAAATAGTTACAGTGGAAAGAGTTGTTTTTGTCTTTGTACAATTCCAGATTCACTTTTCAAAATATCTAATCATGCTCCCACTATTCCATGTTGATCGTTTTGACATACTACGAACATTTGTACAGTCACTATTCTTTATTAATGGGACACTAAGATAATGTGCAAATACAAAAGTCAATGTCAATACAGCAATCCCAGATTTTTAACAACACTCCATACAGCTTGAAACTCCTGGCCGCTGTGTTGTTGGTTTCTGGCAAGGCAGTGATCCTGAAACAAAACAGAACAGTTAACAGTGTCTAATTTACTGCACAGATACAACATAAACACGACTGATATTCTGACTTACTGTAGTCACTCACTGCTTATTTTGACCCCACTTGCTGTTTATTTAGACCTAGCCCTCATCTTCCTCCTTTTTCGCTTCAGTCTCCGCATTCGCTTCTTTCTCCACTGAAAAACAACAGAAAATTCATTACTAAGTGGGGACACAGATAACATGCCAACCCCTAGTCAAAAATGGGGCTTAATCCTTGTTAAAATCTTGTGCCCCAGCAAAGGTAGGCTGTGCAGTTCGTAATTGTATAAACCTCTAGCAAACCGCAGTGAATAAAGTTTTTCAGTATATGCTAAAGTTAAAATCATGAAGTTGCAGTTTTGCTGTTTTTGGTGTCACATCACTACTTTTTCATTATCCAAAGTATTTACATGTTACCGTCCCTACTATACACTTTTCGTACTACATTCGTCAAATATTGCACTTTTTATGCCTCATCGATGTACATGAAGCAACTTGAAATGCACCCACATATTCATATTTTATGCATACAGAAATGACAGCGTTAAAAATATAACATACATACCTTCGCTCTCATTTTGTTACAACTGGAACACTATGCCTTTACGTTCAGTAGTATGGCATATACACCGATGCCTCAGATTTAAAATCGCAACTTCAGCAGCATCAACACTTGCAACTCCTCTTAACACAAGTTAACACCAACGACAACGTTAACCAGAGCAGCCCCGTGAAACTCCCATGTTATTGGATGGCAACATGGCGGCCATGACACCTCGGTACAATGCTGCTGCCATCTATGTTCATTTTACACGAACTAAATTTAAAATGACCTCCTGGGCCGAGAGCACAATCGGTAAGAATGTATGCTACTTTACCAACTATTTTGAGTGTCCCCCCTCTGCCCTCTCCAATGCTTTTTTCGCTACTAGCACTAAATACTTTTACAACCACATCTCTTGTACTGCAGTTTCTCTTTCCCTCTGGCTTTTCAACCAATATCCTATATGCATTCCTCGCCTCCCCCATTCGTGCTACATGCACTGCCAACCTCATTGTCCTCGACTAGTGATTTTTGAACAGTGTTCAATATCACTAGTCGAGGAAGATGAGGTTGACAGGGCATGTAGCAAGAAGGGGGGAAACGAGGAATGCATATAGGATATTGATGGGAAAGCCAGAAGGAAAGAGACTCTGCAGTACAACAGATCTGGTTGTAAAAGTATTTACTCCTCGACTAGTGATTTTTGAACAGTGTTCAATATCACTAGTCGAGGAAGATGAGGTTGACAGGGCATGTAGCAAGAAGGGGGGAAACGAGGAATGCATATAGGATATTGGTGGGAAAATCATAAGGAAAGAGACTACTGGGAAGACCAAGGTGTAGGTGGGTGGACATTATTTAAAAGGTATCCTAGTGAGATAGGATGGTATGGCATGGATTGGATTAATCTGGCTCAGGATACGGACAATTGGAGGGCTCTTTTGAACATAGTAATGAACCTTCGGGTTCTAAAAAAGGCTGAAAAATTCTTGAGTGGCTGCACAATTGACAGCTTCTCAAGAAGGGCTCAGCTCCATAAGTAAGTTCAATATCACTTCACCCATATCCTTTGGGTTGGATTTTGGTGAAGTTCTATTAAATTTGGTCCCCCATCCCCTTTACAAAAAAAAAAATAACAACGGAATAAGAGCCTCTGCAGCTCTGGAGTACAAGAGATTAGGTTGCAAATTAATTTATCTGCAGAAAGTTTCTCACCAGTGCCCCGAAAGTCATAACCTTTCTTTCACATGAAACACCTCTTTAACCAAATGCACTGAACATTGTGAACTGTGACAAACCTGGAATAGTTGTATTTAAGAAGGCTGGATTATCATTTTCCTTCAAAGGGTATATGCTACAGGTTTGAGCTACGGTGTGGAAAGTTGACAATCAACGAAAGTGGACGCGATGGCGGAGGTTCGAGCGGGCTTGAGCAATAGACTACGAATCTATGAACGCAATTAGAATCAGATCGTGGAAGGATGTTGATTCAGAACGCATCGGAAATTGGCTGGTTAAAGTTGGGAAATGTCTGAACGCTAAACTCCATAGCCACCCCAATAAGGAAATACTGAAACCTGTTTAAGAGGGGAACGCAGCCACTCACGATCCAGCATCAATGTGTTATAATCAACGTAGGGAGACAGAGATCAATTGATACTTGAGTTGATTTTCAGTACGTTAGAAATTATATCCATACTGTCTATTTTTCGTATGTTTCTTTTATTGCTAGTGGGGTGGGACTAAGTCTCTTGTACTGCGGCCACTTCTGGCCTATTGTACCAGCCCCAGATGATAGGTGAGGGTGATTGTGGAGCAATTGGTGGAATGAAGATTGGCAAGGGAAACGGAGTACTCTGAGAAAACCTGTCCCAGCGCCACTTTGTCCACCACAAATCCCACTTGACCAGAGCCGGGATCGAACCAGAGCCGCTGCGGTGGGAAGCCAGCGACTGGCCGCTTGAGCTATGGCGCGGACTTTTTCATATGTTAGTGTATGTATTTTCTATATCAAATGAGCATATTCTCGTTTCTTTGCTGACTTCCGTGGTTGTTAGAGCTCTAATTAGGTGAATGAAGTTGTTTACAGTGTATCAATATATCAGGTGCAGGTAGATAAATAGTGTTTCAGATAAATGTTTCGCTAGTTCATAAGCGGGTGCGTTCTTCCAGTTTATTGTTGGACTAACAGATTTATTTCGTTTGTACAATTCTATCGTGGCGTGGAGGTTTGGGGATGCTGGGCTCATATTTGTATATTCCCATATGGCTTCTCTTTGTAAGATGTTACATTGTTTGTTTCCGTGTGGTATTTTTGGTAGTGCAGTGTTGGGTTATTGATGATTACTGTGAAATTATCTTCTACGAAGTTCTTTACCTTAGGTTCGTATTCTTCTTACATAAGTATAGCGATTGCTTTCATCTGTATGCTTTTCTTATAGAAATTTTATTTGTTTATACTTTGTTTTTATGTGTATGATTGCTTCTTTACTATTTTTGTTCTTTATGTTATTTATGTTATCGTTATATTCAACGGGTGACTTACATGATTTTTAGCTACTGCGTATTTGCAGTATTGTGGTATTGTTGTTCTATCTAGATTATATATTGCGGTTTCTGCTTCTAAGCCAAGTGTTTCTATCCAGATATTTTTTATAATGCAAATTATATGTTAGATCTATACTTAATAGTTTTCTTTCTTCTTGTGTGAATTTCGTGTTGGTTTAATTTTTACAAAGGGAAGTTTGAGTACTTGTTTGTTGTATTTGTTGTTTGGAACATAGATAGGTTGTGTATTTGTTGTTGTCGTCGTCGTCGTGTGTGTATTCCATTTATTCTTGTAATATTTGGTTTATTGATTGGCCAAATATATTGCCAATTCTTCGAGTTTTGTGTGTATGTGTAGTATTGTTTTAGGTTGAAATGTTTACGCACCCACATTTTACTTCATTTTTATTCTTAGTGTCTTTGCTTGTATTTGTATTTTAATGTGTGCATAATTTGGAGTTATCCTCATTTTTAGGCATATTCTGTTAAATTTTATTTTTATTTGCAGATTTCGCTTACAGTTTAGAAAATTATGAATGCTTTTAGTTTGACCACTGTACATAATATTCTGTTGCAGCATCCTGCTGCACTGTATATTCCACTTTTAGCTTGGACGAAGTTGCACAAGAATTGTGGAAAAAAAGTTCTGAAATTTGAACACACCATAATCAGCCAAAAGAATACCGCCACGAAAAACAAAACAAAAACCACAACGAGGCCAGTTGCAGAAAAAAAACCATTTAGCCAATATACAGAAAAATCTGCAATAGGAGTGAATGTTACTTCGCAGAAATATTCGTAGATTTTCGCACACACGCGCAACACAAGATAGGCAATATTTTCCCATAAATAAAAATATGTCAAGCGTGCAAGAAAATTGAACTAACGCAAAGATACACAAATATGTCAACAGCGCACCAATTCTACTATTGTAACTATACACACACAACTAAAAGTAAAATTTAAAATCACGTAGCCCCATTAAGAAGAAGAAAATTTGAGGGGGGAAAAAATTAAAAAGACAACATAGCCATCTACGACCACCATCTGAGCTACGTTTATATACAAGGGTTGGATAAAATGTAGTGGCAACACTGCTGTAACATGAAAGAAGTGCGTCAGGTGGCACTAGCGCCATCTGTAGCTGATAGCAGAAGTTCAGTTGAAGTAGTGCAGTGAGTGGTTCTGGTTATGTTTCATTGAGATGAATTGTGCATCGTCTTGAAGTACACGAGCCCAGATCAAGCACCCTAACAACATGTTTACGAAACAAGAACCACCTCCTGGATAAAAATTGAAGTAGCGCGAGGTCGTAGTGCACAAAACTATTGTAGCGTGTCTGGGTGTCACGCTACTAATAAGTTCACGCCGTTGTCCCAATATAGCGAGTTTATTCCTTCGCTCGTCTTACACACTTTACAATCATCACACTTGCAGTGTCACAATCACTGCTTACAATAACTCGGCGATGCTGGACTATCTCTTCTGGCGGTTATCCCAAGACTGACTTCCAAGATGGCTCGATCACGACTTGCTTCTTAGCTGGCTCTTCCGAGACTTTCTTCTCCGAAGGCTGATCCGAGACTGAAGACTTTTCGTTGAAGCTGGGCTTTTATAACCTTGGCCGCTGTTAGGCAACGAACCCTCTGTTATAACCACGGAGACTCCTGTTAGAACTACAATGGGGCAATTGTTGTCTCCTCTGTAACGGTCTATTCTAGCGTTTCCATAGCAGTGACTCTTCTGGATTGCAAACACGTTACACTATTATCAGGGACTGCGAGAAGCAGGTGGTGATGCTGCTTTGCCATATCGCACAGTGGCACGGTGGGTGAAATTGTTCCGTGAAAGGAGGGATGCCATTCAGGACAGCCGTCGTTCAGGACGACCCCATGTTGACAACCACACAATTCAGTTTCTTGAACCTTTGCTGGATATCGATCGTTGATGGGCTGCGCAGGAGTTAGCTGCTGAGGTAGGCGTATGTCAAATTCGTGTTCCACATTCTGCACGATATTTTTGGATACCGCAAAATTGCAGCGCGCTGGGTACCCCATGCAATGTCCGAGGTGCAACGATGGCAACCTTATGCAATTGCAGAGGACTTGTTGGACCGGTATCAGAGGGAATTTTTCAATGGGTTCCGAAAGGTTGCTAATTTTAACGTGATCCAGAATGTGAAATACTATTGGTAGGTGATCTGAATCCAAAATATCAGAGACGACGACCTCTGACACTCTGATATTTCGGTGAACCACAATGTCTAACACGTCACCATTTCCCGCAGGGGAATAATGAGTGGGGCACTGTGGTGCTGAAATTTCGAAATCACTCCTATCAAATAAATCAACGAGTTCCAAGCCTGAGGGGTTTGAAACTCTGCTATTCCAAAATGGGTTCTTAGCATTCAAATCACCTGCCAAAAGAGACTTACGTCTGAAGCTTAAGAGCTCAGTGATGTCAGCATCACTCCAGGCTTTGCTTGGAGATTTGTAAACAGCTGCAAGCAGCACTTCGCTATTACCAATTGGTATGCAGACCCCTGTCGCTTCTACTGAAACAAGGGGTGGTAGGTCTACATGGTTGTGGGGAATGCCTTTTCTTACTGCAACGGCAGTTCCGCCCTTTCTGCCCGACTGGCGGTCGATTCTATAAAAGTGGTAATTTGGAATAAAGAACCTCTCATGAGGTTTCAGATGTGTCTCTGAAAACAGGGCCACATCTACGTGTAGGTCTTGCAGCTGTTTACTGAGCTCATAGCGCTGCCTCCCAATGCCGTTCGCATTAAATGCTATGACTTTGAGGGGCCTATGAACTCTAGTGGCCATTCTGTTTCATAAGACTCAGAACAATTTTGGTAATGGCCATTATTTTTTCCTCTTCGGACACTGCACCACTGACCTCTGTCATAATCTGCTGTACTACAGTCACCACTCTCAACATATTGTCGAGAGATTGACTGTTTACATTAGAAGCCTGAACTGACTGACCTGTGTGTTGTTCCAGTACAGGAACCGGGACGGTCGGTTTCTTGACTGCTGGTGGGACTGCCACTGGTGTATGTAGAGTCTGAGACCGCTGCTCCTGCAACGTGTTGCCTCGGAGAGCCGCCGCGAAGGAGACTCCAGGAGTGACTATATTTGATGAGAACACCCTTCCTGTTGTGGTTTTGGGTGCTCTCTGCAATTTCCTCTTCTGCAGCTCCTCCTTCGCGTGACTGCAGCCGCGGTAGTTAGCGGGATGCGGTTTCTCCCCATCCTTCAACTCACAGTTACAGCACGCTGGAGTGGAGGTAGCGTTCTCTTTCTCGGGGCACTCTCTGTGCAGGTGGCCACCCCCGCACCACATGCAACGGGGAGGTTGCTTACAATTAGCCCAGACGTGGCCAAATTGTTGGCAGTTGTGACACTGCGTAAGGCCACTCTGTGCTCTATAAGCCTCGACCCGGATGGAAATATGGCAAAGGTTATTTAGCTTGAAAATATCTTGGGATTTTGCCGTCCTGGGTAAGGTTATAAGGAAGAGGGGAAGGTTTCTGGATATCCTTCCTTCTGAAGGCGACCCTCGGGTGGTTGTCATCTGCTTGACGCTAACCACGTCAAATCCCAGGGTCACCAATCCATCAGAAATATCTTCCGCCGGGGTGTTGTGGGGGAGGTGACGGATTACAGCCTTAATGGGTTTTAGGGACTTCGGAAAGAAAGTAAAATAGGAAAGTTTGTTGTTTGAGAGATAGGACTTGACGGCTTCGAAATCCGCCATACTTTTGGTGATGACTCTGGTCCCGCTTTTGGTATTACGGAACTCAAAGTCACCACTGACCACATTTTTAAGTTGCTTTTGTAAGTGAATGAGGTTCACTGTGGTCGTTATAATTATTGGGGGTGGCCTGCCTGCTCTACCTGATGATTCCACCTCCAGAGTAGTGGCTCCCTCCTCCAGCGCAGTGGCTCCGTCACCAGCAGAGTCGGTGTCCATTGTCGTCACCCTGAGAGGAGCAAAGTAGTTGCGGGTAGGCACCTCTTTGGTTTGGGTGTTGCCTGTGGCAGCCGCTGCCTTCTTTGAAGTCGGGGCGGACTCGGTTGTGCTCTGCCGTTTCCGCCTTCGGACCTCTTTGAAGTCTTCCTCTTGGGAGGGCTTCGGCTGGGTTTTTGTTGCCTCCGATGTTCTGGCTTTCACTAGGGACTTCAGATCGTTCAGTGTAACTGTGTAGGTTCCGTACAGAGCACTGAACAAAATCTTGCCCTTGAGAGCCTTGCAATAGCCCTCTCTGGTTTCTTCAGCGGCATTTACTATTGCCGCCCACTCAACACTTTCTCCAGTTGTGGGGGGTGTGAAGCTGGCCACATCCTCGATGTCACAAATGATTTTGAACAGTCTCCTGTAATGTTCATCTGCTGCAGGATATTGCTTCACGTTTTCTTTATATTCTGCCTGTAATGAGGCTCTTTTTTTCTGCCCATAATGCATGATAGCCAGGCACCGAGGCACCCGCCATGTCTGGCACGGCACGACACGACACAGGCCTCAAGCAAAATCTGATAATTTTAACAACAAACAAGAACTGAAAATTTCAGAGCTACAAGCAATTAGCTCCTTTATACTTTCCTTGAGCGTGAATCAGTCCTGTCCTGTCCTGTCCTGTCAAACAGACAATCTCGAATCCACCACTCGATCCCGAATCAATCTCTCAATGAATCCCGTCTTATTATTATCGTCAAACAGACAATTAATCACACCACATAGCTCTCGAATCCAGACACCACAAAAACTATCATCTGAATCGAATGAATCTCTGCACCTGTGTCGCCGCGTCTATCACCATCCGAATCGAATCCATCAATCAGATTCAGAGTCAGAATCAGAGTCACGTTGCAACTGACGGTCAGTCAGTCTGTCTGTCTTGGTGTCGAGCCCCAGCTGGGGCTCATGACCAGATATTT
This sequence comes from Cryptotermes secundus, assembly GCF_002891405.2. NCBI lineage: Eukaryota > Metazoa > Arthropoda > Insecta > Blattodea > Kalotermitidae > Cryptotermes > Cryptotermes secundus. The sequence goes on from NW_019733947.1 coordinate 14,292, forward strand.
CTCTTGAATGAAAGTTACTGTCCTGTCCATGATTAGCGCCCTCTCTGACGAGAGGTCGGATCTGTCATTTGTTAGCCAGTCTGTATTAATAAGTCCATTGTCTGTATGTACACATATTTACAATACACACTTATTTCTTATTTAAATGTACAATATATACACGGCTTCCGTCAGTCCAGGCTAGGTACAGCAGATTATGCCCTATATATATATATATATATATTTCCTAGTAGTATTAGCTACCACGGCAGTCTAGTCACTTGAACGGTCGTATGCCAGACCGCCGCCAAGTTTAAGCCTCTTATACTTTCTGTGTCGGGCTTCGCCTT
>NW_019733947.1:17308-47325 GCF_002891405.2 Cryptotermes secundus
TGAAGGTGGCCACCACCGCACCACATGCAACGGGAAGGTTGTTTACAATTAGTCCAGGCGTGGCCAAATTGTTGGCAGTTGTGACACTGCGTAAGGCCACTCTATGCCTCAACCCGGATGGAAATGTTGTAGCCGTACAACTGACACCGCCATCTTTATTTGTAATCAATATTTCTTTTTAGAGTAATTATACACAAGATGTAGCAAGGAACACTCAAGGGTGACTTAGCCCGATTCTTGGTTTCAAGAATAGGGCCTGCTTCACTGCTACAAAGACCAGACAGGAAGCACCCCGCAGAGTTTTCCTGGAAATTCAGTTAGTAAGTTGACCGGCGGGATCCTTTGGTAAAGTTACACTTGACAAGTTTTGAACCCCATAAGTCAAAAGTGGGAAGGCCAGCAACCCACGCTACTGGTATAATTTTTCAGGCAGCTGTCTAAAACGACGTTAGGACTTTAAGGTCCAAAGTCCCAAATTAAAGTTATGTGATTGGAGCAGTGAGAATTATGGTTAACTCCCTAAATTCGAATTGTTCCAATCAGCAGAAATTAGGGTAGTAACTTGGAGGCGGAGCTGAAGCCGCGAAGATTTCTTGCTTCGAAGCAGGGTCAGTCTGCGAGAAGAGTCTCTGAACAACCCTCCAAGTGTACAGCCGAAATTATGTTTAAGTGTTTGCAGGAACAATCTCTGGATAACTCTTCTAAATTTAACGTGAAATTTTCTTTGTGCAAAAAGTATAAGTGAAAGTGCAATTCTAGGGGTTCTGCTAAAAGAAACAGCCGCTAACTAACTAGCCAGGGATCCGGTCGCCAACGTTGGAGAGATTTCCATGTGTTTTAAGGAAGTGCAACAAGTGCTGATACATGTACGTGTGTAGCAAGATTGGTTAATTAAACAGTGTGTGTTAGTGCCTACCTAAAACACTCTTCTCTTTCCCGCTGACGCGAGGCCGTATTCACCCTGAAACCGAATCTCGTCGCTCCAGTGAGAATGCGGCACCTAGCACCTGTAGTTTCCAGTTCATCCCCCCTTTTCCCCGAAATGTAAGCCGTTACAGTAAGCTTACTGGCGCCCAGCACTCCGATAACCCATACCCCGCAAACTATTATCCACCAGAACAACAAAAAGGGAAACAGAACTGGATAGGAAGGACGCAGCAGCAACCTGCCAACTCGAAGTAACAACAGGTGAGAGGGAACGGCTAGAGGAGCAGATGCAACCAGCAACCCAAGGGCTCTTCAGAGGACTGCCGGAGAAGGACGGTAAGAAGGAGTGACGCCCAACGAAAGGGGCCTTAACGCACTAGACGGTTAGAAGGAGTGGCGCCCAACGAAAAGGGCCCTTCGAAGAGCGGTTACAATGTGGCAAAGGCTTTGTAGTCTGAAGATTTCTTGTGATTTTGCCATCCTGGGTAGGGTAATAAGGAAGAGGGGAAGGTTTTTGGTTATCCTTTCTTCTGAAGGCGACCCTCGGGTGGTTGTCATCTGTTTGACGCTAACCACTTCAAATCCCAGGGTCACCAATCCATCAGAAATATCCTCCGTCGGGGTATTGAGAGGGAGGTGCCGGATTACAGCCTTAGTGGGGTTTTCTGACTTAGGAAAAAAGGTATAATAGGAAAGTTTATTTTGGGATAGGTGAGTCTTGACGGCTTCGAAATCCGCTATGCTTTTAGAGATGACTCTGGTCCCGCTTTTGGTATTACGGAACTCAAAGTCACCTTTGACCACATTTTTAAGTTGCTTTTGCAAGTGAACGAGGTTCACTGTGGATGTCAGAATTATTGGGGGGGGGGCTGCCTCCCTTACCTGAGGTTCCCTCCTCCAGCGTAGTGGTTTCTGCACCAGAAGTGTCCGTTTCCATCGTTGCCTCCCTGAGGGGGGCGAAGTAGTTTTTGGTGGCAACCTCTGTTTTGGGGTTGCTTCCGACGGCTGCCGTTGATTTTTTTTGGAGTCGGTGCGGTTTCAGCGGTACTTTGTCGTTTCCGCCTCCGGGCTTCTTTGAAGCCTTCCTCCCGAGCTGGATTAATTGTGCCTGATGCGCTGGCCTTTACCAGTGACTTCATCTCATTTAACGTGACTGTATAGTTCCCGTAGAGCGCACTGAACAGCGTCTTGCCGTAGATGGCCTTACAGTAATTTATCCTATTGTCGTCGGCGGCGCTGACTATTGCCGCCCATTCTCCACTTTCTCCAATCGCAGCAGTTGTGAAGCCGGCCACGTCCTCAATGCTGCACAGGATGTCGAATAAGCGCCTGTATTGTGTTTCGGCATCGGGGAATTGCTTAATAATTTCTTCAAATTCGGCCTGTAGAGCGACACGTTTGTCGGCCCAGAATGCCTGGTACCCCGGCACAGGGACGCCAGCCATCCCTGGCTCGGCACTTACAGATTCAACAACCCAGCCGAGTATTGACGTATAAGAAGACAGAAAGACACAACTCACTGCCTGCACTGAAACCACAAGCAATGTTGCTCAATGATCAACCCGACCTCCTAACACGTAGCTGTTCTCCTGACTTTACTAAGAATGAATTGAAGAATCCTCTCACTGGGTCAACCAATCTCTCCTTTTTCAAACCAGTCCTGTCCGATCTCAATGATACACTGCTAATAACCACTTGACTTCCAGTCGATCTGCTCCATCCTACAGCACACTAACGATTATCGCTCCAACCCCGAAACTGGAGATGAAGTGTCGCTTTGATGATGTCAAACAGACAATCTTCAGTCGGCATTCAGTCCTGTCTCTCAAGCTCTCCCCTCACAAAATCGTCCTGATATCCTATCATGCGTCTGCTCTCCACAACAGTTCGATTCTGATCTCTCACCTGATCCAAATCGCCCTCTGATCTATCACCTGGACCCCTGGACGCTACCGTTCTTCTGCGACTGCTATAAAACAAGAGTGTGCTTGTCCTGCTTCTTCCTACTCACTAGATACTAGCAACAGTAGTTGCTCCCATATTTATCACGTTTTTTTCTAAAGAACTGTATTGCAATGGTTTACATGTAAATTTAGTTTTCTTCGCGTATTGTAATTATAGATGTACAATTTATTTTTTGCCATAAAGTCTTTGTATTTCGTAATAAAATCGGTTGCCTCTCCACGTAGCTTAAAGGACCCTGCATTGCCTAGTTTCTTCCTTCTCTTTTTAAGAAGTATACTGTAAGGCCGCTTGTCCATCTTTAAAACAATTTTTGGCACCAATTAAAATTTTGATGGTCCTGTATATAAAATTATTATTGATAAAATTTATATATGTATGTACTGACCTCGTCAAGGCCGCGCCATAGCTCAAGCGGTTAGTCGCTGGCTTCCCACCGCGGCAGCCCGGGTTCGATCCCGGGTCTGGTCAAGTGGGATTTGTGGTGGACAAAGTGGCGCTGGGGCAGGTTTTCTCCGAGTACTTCGGTTTCCCCTGCCAATCTTCATGCCACCAATTGCTCCACAATCACCCTCACCTATCATCTGGGGCTGGTACAATAGGCCAGAAGTGGCCACAGTGCAAGGGACTTAGTCCCATCCTACTAGCAATAAAGAAATACCTCGTCTACCCGTTGTACATTGGCATTGGCTGGTTGCTCAGATTTGTCGAGAAACGGGAGGGCGTAAAATAGCCAGGAAGTAGGCTGATACACTTCATCCGTACTACTTCCCCATCTCTTCGATGACAATTTTCTTTCTCTCCTGTAGTTACAGCGAAGCGTGTTGATTTTTCGTCTAACATCAGAGCGGCTAGCCCCTGGTTTTATTTTAACGTATATATTCAGCAGTTTGTCCAAGGCTATACTCCTTTTTGTCTTATTAGTACATTGGCTTAATGGGGGTTCCACAGTTCCGGCAAGGTTTCAAATGTCTCTATGAAATTTCAAAGAACTTCGCCCTCTTCTGCATTCACCTCACTTGTAGGAGATTCAGTGACGGAGACCTTACTTTCTTTGTCCATGTCTAGTTATTGCCACGCTGACTCCACAAAGCGAACTGAATAATGAAGAAGCAATGACGCGCGCACTCTACACGGTCATTGCTAATGACAGTATCCAGACCACGCGGCAGTAATGATGACTCGAAATCAGAAAATCCGGATTCTCATTATTACTGACCATCATTCCAGTTCCATGAACCTTACACAATCATTATGAATGTCATTCTCATAAGGTAATGACATTATTATTGATCGTGTAAGGTCCTCTTTCCAGTGATACGGTTAGTCCAATAGGTGCCCACCAGCGTTTCGGAAGAACATATTGCCTCCATCTTCAGGTTTGATGAATAAGCCTAGGTCTTTTTCTCTGCTGCTTGCTTGGCTTACTCCTCGACCCTGGTTATTGTGACAGTACATTCTTCCAAAACGCTGGTGAATTCCTACTAGTTAATCCGTCCCAGTGGTGTGCGAGCATCAATTGCAACTGGTTTCAGATTATTGATGCATGTGATCGGTTTCGCCAATGGGACAACGGCCATAAGTTTACAGGATGAAACGCTGTATAGTTTCGGGGTACGTGCTATATCCAGAATATATATGGAGGCAGAAGGTTCCTCCAAAATGAAATACACTACTTGTTCCGTAGGCCTGAGAAGTTTCGTTGTGATGCCGTTTGTATTGCTCATCTGGCTCATCTGTGTCTGTGTTCTGCGTTTAGTAATCCATGTGGGCATTGTACAGGGAAACTTAGTAATCCGTAGGATCCCTAGATTGTGAAGGGTTTTGACAATGGTGGATGGTTCACGGAAGGTTTTTGGACTTTCTCCATCGTCTGGAATTCTAGGTAATAGAGGACACGACGTTTCGGAAACTGAATTTGTTTCCGTCTTCAGGTGAGAAAGTAAGACACCTACTCAGTTGGGCCCTTTAGAAAAAACTCCAGTGACTGAGATTAGTTCTTTCTAAGTTGCCCAACCGAGTAGGTGTCTTAATTTCTCACCTAAAGACTGAAACAGATCCAGTTTCCGAAACGTCGTGTCCTCTATTACCTAGAATTCCGGACGATGGGAAAAGTCCAAAAACCCAGTAATTCTGTTAGTAATCCGTGCTGCCGATACACATATTCGACTTCTCGATTGAGTTACGTTTTGATCAGTAAATTTATTAGCGTTTGTTTGTACGTGATCAATGAGATGACAATGTATTTGAAAAAGTATATGTTAGTTGTGATGTGACTGTGAAATATCAATAAAGATAGCTGCGAATAAGATGGAGGAGTGATTTATATATTTATCAGCGTTATTACTTTAGCATTATGGTTAGCCTTAGTAGGAACTATAATACATCAAGTGGGGTAAATAATTTTTTATTTATGATTTTTGCAATTATATTTCAGTATAGGAAGTGTTTCTAAGGTCTGCGCTAAAATATTTAACTACCAAACTTGACCAGGTACAGATTTATGTGTGGTATTAGTTCGTCAGTTTGAAAGAGTACAGGCCTTCCGTGTTTAGGTTAAGTAACGATCCAACTCCAGGTTAAAATTTAACATTTAAATGTAAACATTTTAAGACTACACAATTATTAGAGCCCAGTACGAAAGCTTTGAGTTTAATTGATTATTTTTACAATTGCATGTCTTACCAGAACGTGCTGGGAAATTGTGATGTTTACTTAGGATGAGGAGGTGTTTCTACTACTCTTGCACTTAATGAATGGCTAAGTGTACAAGTTATCGAGTTTCTTAGGATAGGGCAAGGTCACAGCCAAATGAGCAAGGTAGGACATAGTGACATGAGCTGTGAAGAGGATGGACCACATTGGTACATTTAAAATGAAGTGAAAGTAAAGGTATCTCTGCAACAGGCTGTGGAGGCCCATAGGGTTGTGAGATGTTGCGGTTACCCACATTTTCTAAACAACTGGTTCATAGATGGCGGCAAGATTGTCAGCCCTTTACCCCCAAGAATATTCCTTGTACTCATTTCTGTTAGAGCTGAGTGGACCCCAGGGCCATAGTACAGCAGGAAGATTAGGTCAATTGAAAAAATCCAGTTGTTCAGTTTTTATTTGCAGTAAATGGTGCAGATTGTAGCTTGATGTTAATGTTAAGTTATGAGCCTGGTTTAATATTCTTTTTACATAGAATATTATGTTTATTTGCTACATACAAATATTACAAAGGTCATACTGAAAGTCATGAGCAACAATTTTTTGTAAAGTAACATGCTTTATTATTGACAAACCAAATACACCACCTCAATCTACAGACATTTCCTTATTTTTCCACATAATCGCCACTTCTTTATACACATTTCTCCCAGCATTCTGGGAGTTTGAAAATTCCCCTTCTGTAAAATTCTGTTCCAGCCATCCGAAGACACTGATGCACTGATTTCTGAATTGCCTTCCTTGTCTCAAAACGTCCACGCAGCTGATCCTTCCCAAATCCAAAAAGATGGTAGCCAGAGGGTGCCAGATCAGGGCTATAGGAGGGGTGTGGAAGAACTTCCCACCCCATCTTTGCAATTGCTTCCAATGTGAGGCGAGCAGCGTGGGGGCGAGCGTTGTCATGCAGGATGATGATGTTTTGTCCTGGACGTTTATCGCACAATGCACAATGGAGCTTGTGCAGCGTCTGGACATAATGAGCAGCATTGATGGTTTGCCCAAGTTCCAAGAATTCGGCCAGAATAAACCTCTCTGCATCCCAGAAGACTGTGCCCATCACCTTCACAGCTGATGGCACTGTCTTTGGCTTCTTTTTTGATGGAGAATGCAAATGGTGCCATTCCATACTCTGCCATTTCGTTTCAGGCTTGAAATGGTGAAACCAGCTTTTGTCACCTGTCACAATACAGAGCAAAAATCATTGCCTTCATGTCGATATCTCTGCAGCAGTTCTGAGGTGATGGCTTTTCGCTGACCTTTGTGGTCTTCGGTCAATAACCGCGGGACCCAACGAGCACAAACTTTCCTATAGCCCAAGCTTTCAATCATCTCCTGTACTCCACTGTGCCCTATTCCAAGTTTTTGGGCAATTGTGTCCACAGTTACATGCCTGTCATCTTGAATGATCTCATCCACTCTTACCTTATTGCGTTCAGTTGCGGCTGTTCGAGGACAACTGCTCCGAGGCTCGATGCTGGTGTTCCCATCTTTAAAATGTTTCACCTACCTTCAGACACTGCTTGCACCCATGCACACACTTCCATAAGCACGCTGAAGTCTCTGGTGAATTTCTGCAGCAGGGATTTTCTCTTTCACAAGAAATTCGATGGCAGCACGCTGACAAAACGACATATGGTTGTCGGCCATTTTGTTAGGAGTGATACTGGTCACGTGATGCAAGCTATTGACGTCACAGGACACTCAAGGTTAACACAACAGCTGGTTACACCTACCACCATACTCTCTTTCGTCTGCTGTTCCCAGGTTGCATGCAAAAAAATGTTGTTCATGACTTTCGGTATGACCTATGTACATACTGCTCAGTTTATATGTAATGAAACCAACCATGTTACTTGGTGTAATATGTGTGACTTATTTTATGCCAGTACCAGATTTGAGTGTTGGTGTTTCTGATGCATCAACAGTCATTCTTAAACTTTCATTATTATCTAAATAAATTCTACTAGCTTAGAATTTATAACAATTTCCATACTTCTTTAAGAATTTGTTACATACTCAGTTTTTCCACCATTGGCTATGCTCATTCAGTATTTGGATAAATGTATAATGTTGACTCAACTCATATCTGGCTATTCTTAGATTTCATTTTGGAAAGTAATGTTCATACATTAAGGGACAAAACTACCAAGGGTAAAAAAAGGTAAAATAGTCCTTGTGCTTAACTAATTAAGCATTATGCCATGAAGGCGAATGACAGAGTGGATGTATAGTTCCACATTTTCTTGACCTTGGCGCTAGTTGGAGGTGATTGGTCACCTTCACTCCTTGGCCACTTTACCCCCATGAAAGGGCCCCCTGGTACTCATTGGATAGTAGGTTGGGTTGACCTCAGAGCCAGTCTGGATGACGTGGAGAAGGGAAAATGTTTGACCTTACCGGGACTTGAAGTCTGACCTCCTGGTCATGCAGCCCGTAGCCAGTTGCTATATTGACTACGCTATCCTGGCTCCCGAGACACAACTACTACTTCAAATAAATCTGTACTAAACAGAGGAAAGCATTTTCGTTCTTATGGTGATAATACCATTTTCTTTACAGAGTTTGAATCATATATGAATATTCATTTTAAATAGTAAGAAAATTTGGTAAATCCATTTCTGTCCTTTATCATTATCCTTGTCAAACTGGGTCAGAGATTATTCATATCCTGGCTTATCTGTGATTGTATTTATTCACTTATGTGCGCACATGAAGAGACAAAAATACAACTTAAAATAAATTTGTAATAAACAGAGGAAATCATATCAGTTCTGACTGTGCCCGTACCACTTTCATAAGTGAATCATTTTGTAGTAGTGAATATGCATTGTTATTGTAGATGTTTATGTAGTTATATCTTGTGAGTGATATATGTGAAGGATTACTTACTTCATGTGCTTTTATCTAGGGAGGAGTGTTTTTCAGTGATGCCTCATTGAGTGTTAGTGCTGCTGGAGATGATGATGATTCCCAGTTGTTGCAACCGGTTCTTTGTACTGATATGGCAAAGAAATTCACACCACTTAATACAGTGGTGGCTGTTACAGTAGAACTCTTCCTGTGTGTAAGTTAATATTGGTTTGCAGGTAGCTATAAAAATTTGAATTAAACTATAAAACAGGTTGTTGTTTCCCACTGTATGCAAGAATGTCTATCTGGACATACTACTGAATCAGCTCGGCATGTGACAGTTGTACAGAGTGACTTGAAGCCCTATGCCAAACCTTAGCATGTGGTGGGGAGATTGTTTGGAGCAGAAAAGGTAAATAAATTGTCATTCAGTTCATCAGTCTTGTTCACTTACATTTCTCCACCTTTTAAGAAACTGAAGTAATTGTTCATTTTTTCCATTAATGTATACATTTGCTCATATATGTTTGATATCGCTTTTTATTCCTTTCAAATTAAGTGAATGAAAACCAAAAACTTTGAAGGTATTACCCGTTTCAGTTTGAATTTTATGTTATGTTTGTCATAAATGTCAGATCATGCAGGGGGACTCGCACACTGTTCTTCATATTTGTTCACAAGAATTGCTCAAAGTTACCTCCACCAACTCCTATGCATGATTTACAACAATATTCAGTGAGTCCCTGCAGTCAGTCACAGCTGACACGATGTGATTGATTAGATTATTGTGATCTTGTACTTCTACGGCATACAGATTTGTATTTGTTGTGTCCTCATAAAAAATATTGTTGATGATTGGAACTTGATGGTCAGTCCATGTGACAAGAAAATAGTCCAAGCAATTATGTATTCGGTGTAAGAAATGGAGAGGGGTGCTGTCATGCTGAAACTACATGCCGTCATAAACACTAAGGGGTATATTCCCTAATGCTGATCACGGTAGCCGAGCGGTCTAAGGCATGCACTGTCTTCGCTTGCTCGGAAGCCGGGATCGTGGGTTCGAATCCCACTGAGGGCATTAATGTTTGTGCGCGTTTTTCTGTGTTTGTCTACAGGTAGAGGCCTTGCGATGAGCTGATCACTCGCCCAAGGAGTCCTACCGTATGTGTTAGATCTAGAGGAACTGAAGTGAACGGAGTTCGTGGAGGTGGGCCTAGGCCCACTGGGGCTGTAGTGCCAAGGAAAAAAAAAATCCCCCAATAAAATGGGCATATGATACTGTATACAATTTGTTTATATAATTGTTGTTACTGAAATCAATGTTACTTTTTAATCACTTTTTAAGATTGTGCTTTATTTTTTTTTGACAGATTCAAAACAATTACTATAAAGTACCATTCTGGTTATAACAGAACGCAACAATGTGCAACAAATTAACCTGAATGAATACCTTAGCCTTTTGAGCCAACAAAAGGATTTACTAATGGTGCTTGAAGAGTTGACCATTAAAGTTAATACAGATGAATGACTGCCTTAATTATTCAGTTACTTGTGAAACTTGACCTCATTCTCCTGATCTCACACCACTGGATTTTTTTGAGGGGAACTGTAAAGGTCATTGTGTACCAGGTTGCTGCACCAACACTGGAACACGTGTGGCAACGTATTATGGATGAATGTGCTGCCATGAATCTGCAAGTAATTGAACGATTGAGGCAAATGCTTGATATTTTGTTGGAGTTGAGATTCTCATGGCAATGACTACAAAGAGTACATTTTGGGATGTCATGCTGTGTAGTCCAGTAGAAAATTCACCACTCTTTCGGAAGAACTGCTTGCTGGTTGTTTGCTTGGCTTACTCTTTGACCTAGCAAGTGGAGGCAGTGACACATTCCTCCGAAACATTTGTGAACTTCTACCAGACTGCATGGTGTCACATCACAGAAGACAGTACTCTCCACCTAAGATTTTGCATGTTTTTTCTCTGCTTTCCTTGTTTGAAGGTTACTATGCTAGCTACAGCCATTGTACTTGCTGTTGTATGGCCAGAAAACATGGAGCGATGTGCACCATATTTTATTATTCTGTACATCCACGCAGCGTTTTGGTGTGTCGCACTGGTGAGCTTGTCATGCATTCTATCTGTTTATTTATAGTCTTATAGTTCAAAATAGTCTGTGCTGAATGATGTAAAGAAACCATCATTTAAGGTTTCTTTGGGGACCAATAAATATGAACACTAAACTCAAGAAAATTTTAAATGGAGGAAATTTAATACTGAGGTTCATGGCTTGGGGTCATCAAAATTGGATGTTAAAATGAGGGAAAACTTAAAGTCCACATCCACTCTAATGATTTTTAATAAAACAGTTTGAAATGTAGCTTACTTTTTGTTAGTTGATCATAACTTTGACATGCTAAGTGAGTACCTTGTCATCATAACATGACACATCCTTACAATTCCAGATATGAAATATAGTTGCAGATGTGCTTCAAAGGGAATGTGGACAGTGTGTGGAGTTGAATTTGGCATTAACAGACCGTTATTATAATAAAGTTGTGTCAAAGAACAAAGAAGTAGAGAAGGAGATGGTGAGGGCTGTTGTCACTCTTCCCCTTCTGAAATGTGTGTCGAGGTCATATCACTCACCATTCATATTATGACCAAGTTTCATTTGGTTAGCTTTAGGGTTGGAATGATTATAATGTAACGTTTTGGGGCTACTGAAGACTCCGTTCGGATTAATCACTTACAAGTCGTAACTACAATTAATTATGACACTGTTGCGGGTTTACACTTTACAAACCCTACACATAATCTCTTCATGCTATCTTCAGTATAACATGTGTTCCATTCTTCTTCTTGCTGCAGCTGTCTTGCACTCACTCCAAATACGCCCCGAATACTCCGAATACTAACTAAACTTATAACTTCACAGGTCACTTGATACAACTGAACTTGGTGACTTCTATATTTCAACTAACTCCTTAGGTCTCTCTTATAAACCCTCAGTCAGACAGCGGAAAACTCAGCTTGCTTCACTGTTGCATGACGCTGTGTTTACAGAGGTGTTGCTTAGCAACATTGCCAAGAGTTGTTTATTGCTGTGTAGCAACCGGCGTGCTTCGGCTCAGCATGGAGCAACACCACTTTCCTTACTGTTGCATAACTTGGCAACCGACCGTTTATCAAGAGTCTGTGTTTGTGGTAATTCATTCCACATCCTGTTGCCCAACAACGGTTTGACATGTCACAATATAATATAATTAGGCTAACTGTTCAATCGGCAGAACATGTCTCCCCTCTCACTCTAGCTAGGCAGGAAGAATGGTCACTGTTCCAGACACCACTGCACGACCATTATTTTAACTTTATTTAACAGTCATCACTACACACAATGTTACAAATTGAGAACCTTTGTTGCTCTCTGATAATTGCAGTTTGTTACTTTTTTGCTATGAGGACTACTTGATATCGTGTCCAGTCACGTCTGATGTCAGAAACAGTCTCCTCTTGTGCTGTAGAGAACTGCGTATCATTCTAATCATAACGCACAACTGCCACTGGATTGCATCATGCATTCCTTTGAAACTGTTCCTTGCAATGTGATATTTTCACAAACAAATCAACCCCACGAGTTTTTTTCTTTTTGACTTTGTGAGGTGTTGCATCATGTAACACAGTTCTCTTGGTAGGGTCTATCTTGACATGCACTTGTTAGAGTCCTGATTAATTACGATACAACGTGAATATAAAAATGTAAGCAAATTAAGGCACACATACACACACACACACACACACACACATATATATATATATATGACAAGGAAAGGGATGATCAGTTACAGTGGGTTATTTTATGATGCTATCAGTATCAGGACTAAAATGGGTTGATAAATGAATGATGAATTGGAAATGACTGGGAAGGAAACCTGGAGGGACTGAGGAAAACTATGAAAAGAAATAGCTGGTGATAATATAAATTGGAGTGAACTAAGGTTCTTGTTTGTTTTGCTATTGAAGCTTAGGCTCTGATAGTTGAATTTAATGTAAATTGTATGAAAAGGAAATAGTGGCTACTGGATTTATTCTAACATTGTTAAGGCTGAAGTTAATGAACGGTTTTGAAGTAAACTATGTGACTAGTAAAAGAAACCGGACATGTTAGCTCAGGCAGCAGTGCATCTGACTTGGATATGGGAAGAATCATGTTCAAATCTCAGCCAAGACTCTGATTATTCCAAGTGAGCTTTTTCATGCTTTTCATGAGCCCTTTCAGTTACATGCCAGGATGGTGGCCGTGCCATAGCTCAAGCGGTTAGTTGCTGGCTTCCCACCACAGTGGCCCGGGTTTGATCCTGGGTCTGGTCAAGTTGGATTTGTGGTGGACAAATTGGCACTGGGGCAGGTTTTCTCCGAGTACTTCAGTTTCCCCTGCCAATCTTCATTCCACAAAATTCTCTATCATTATAATCACCTGGGGCAGGTACAACCGAGTGACCCAGCTGGACTCCACCCCCCACTAGTGAATTTAAAGAAAAAACATTTTTTTAGATGCCAGGATGGTACTGTGAAAGAGATCATGACCATTTCCTTCTACATCATTTTCAACATTTCATTTATTAATCATCCACCTATTTGATACTGCAGAACCTGAGCTACTGAGTGGCTTTAGAAATGATGATGGAAATTGGTAACTATAAATGAGACCATTAATAAAGCTAAATGACAGAATTGAGGTCTTTTATACTTGTTTAAATTCATAAAACTACTGCGTAAGAGTGAATCAGTATTATGAAAAAAGAATGCCATTAGTAAGTGAAAGTGTTAAGAGTGAACTGCTCATGGATCTGAGCTCTTCTTGAGAAGCCGCCAGTTGTGCAGCAACTCAAGAACTTTCCAGATATTTATTGAAGCTGAAGGTTCATTACCATACTCACAAGAGCCCTCCACTTGTCCCTATCCTGGGCCAGATTGATTGGGTCCATACCACCCCATCCTGTCTCTCTAAGATCCATTTTAATATTGTCCACCCACCTACATCTTGGTCTTCCTAGTGGTTTCTTTTCTTATGGCTTTCCCACCAATATCCTATACGCATTCCTGTTATCAATATTCGTGCTGCATGCCCTGCCCTTGTCATCCTCCTTGACTTGATCATTCAGATTATACTTGGAGAAGAGCACAAGTTATGAAGCTCCTCATTATGCAGTTTTCGCCAACCTCCTGTTACTTCATCTCTCTTCAGTCCAAATATTTTCATCAACACCCTGTTCTCGAACACCCTCAGTCTGTGTTCCTTAATGTTACCAAGTTTCACATCCATACAGAACCACAGGCAAAAGTATAGTTTTGTATGTTATAAGTTTTATGTTTTTAGACAGCAGACAAGAAGACAAAAAGTTCTGAACTGAATAGTAGGAAGCATTACGTAAATTCAGTCTCCTCTTAATTTCCTCTTGAATAAAGATTTGATTTGTTGATGTCATTTGAAAATATATGAACTGTTCCACATTTTCAGAACATCTGCTAGCTTCCTTTATGTCATGATTTTGCCCTGCATCCTGGTGATAAGTAGCAACTTGTACTTAGTTTTTTAAGTGTTTACTTCTAGATCTCCTTCCTTGCTAGCGTCAAGAAAGGTTTCGCTGTTTTTCTTTAGAGTATCTATGTTATCACCCAGTAGATCCACATTATCAGCACAGACCAGGAGCTGATGTGTCCCATTTAATTTTAGCCCCACATGGTTTTCCTGGACCTTCCTAATGGCTTAATCTGAAGCAAAGTTGAAAAGCAGTGGTAATAAAAGTCTCCTTATTTTAGACCATTCTGGATAGGAAAATTATCAGACAAATATTTACCTGTACAGACTTTACTGTGTGTTTTGTTGAAACACATATCAGTCAGCCTAAATAGTTTCATGGGAACCCCAAACTCTATGGAAATGTTGTACAATACTTCCCTTCTAAGTGAATCATAGGCTTTCTTGAAATCTATGAATAGCCCCCCCCCCAGTGCATCCTGTTGTGTTATTATATACAATTCTTTATTTGAGTCCGTCATAACACAACAACATAATGGTCAAGGTTAAAATTACCTTAGCTACATGTTTCGGCTTTTAAAGCCATCATCAGGCAAACACATGATTACTGTATTCACACATTATTGAACTGCAATTGTGACAGTAAAGCTGGGCACTTGATAACTGTTACATTACAAAATACATGGTATATATTTTTCTTATTGCTAGTGGGGTGGGACTAAGTCCCTTGTACTGCGGCCACTTCTGGCCTACTGTACCAGTCCCTGATGATAGGTGATGGTGATTGTGGAGCAATTGGCGGAAATAAGATTGGCAGGGGAAACCGAAGTACTCGGAGAAAACCTGCCCCAGCACCACTTTGTCCACCACAAATCCCGCTTGGCCAGACCTGGGATCGAACCCGGGCTGCCACGGTGGAAAGCCAGCGACTAACCGCTTCAGCTATGGTGCAGTCCAAGCACATGGTATAAAAATAACTAAAGTTATCGAGTAAAATATGGTTAAAAACTCTTCATATGATATTACTCATACATATCATGAAGTCAGTGTTGCAATCTTGTTATATTCCTGCGGACATAATGGTATATTCTAGACTTGTAGACATATAGTAAACTGCTTGGAGGCCCGTTGTATAGATGTAGTATTATTTGACATTAATCTGGAAATTATGCGACAATAATAGCTGTTAAATTTATTGTGATTGACTACTGATTTGGTGATGTATGTTATTTGTCGAGTTGGTGCAAGAGAGGGAGAGGTCCATTACTTTTTATGTCTCTTATTTGTTCTCTGAATCTGATTTTAAAGGCATGCCCTGTTTGTCCTATGTATTTCATTGAACAGTGAGCACATTGTAGTTTGTAAACTCCGCTAAGGTTGTACTTATCGTTCTTGTTTTAATTTATTTTTAAAAGGTATTTAATATTGTTTTTTTCTTTGTTGTCCTATATAAAATACCAACTTCAGTATTTGTAAATAATTTGGTAATAGTTCTGATTTCATGACCAAAAAAGTTAAAGGTGGTCCATTTTTTTTTGCATGGTTTTCTTATTAGTGTATGGTGTTTTTTTTGTAGTTATTATTATTTGATATAGTTCTACCAATGTTTTCTTCTGTTTTTGTTGTTATGCGAAAGGGGATATTGATTCAGTCGATTAATGAGAAAGTTCATAGCAGCTTTTTTATGTTCATATGGGTGACATGAATCGTTGTGAGTAATCACATACTAACTGTAGGTTTCATATAGATTCCAAGTTGCAGATTGGCCGCACCAAAGCTCAAGCGGTTAGTCACTGGTTTCCCACCACAGGGGCCCAGGTTCAAACCTGGGTCTGGTCAAGTGGGATTTGTGGTGGACAAAGTGGCGCTGGGGTGGGTTTTCTCCAAGTACTTCAGTTTCCCCTGCCAATCTTCATTCCACCAAATTCTTCTTCATCATACTCACCCGGGGCAGGTACAATAGGCCAATCAGTGGCCGCCGTGCTGAGTGAACCCAACTGGACCCCACCCCCCACTATGCGAATTAGTAGATTATTGTGTTTTCTCGATGGATAGATCTAAAAAGTTAATTTTATTATTTATTTCTTTTTCCATTGTGAACTTGTTATTACGGTGTATATTATTAAATTCATTCAAAGTATTATCAGTGTTAGTTATATGGGAATTATAGATGATTAAAATATCATTGACATATCTGTAATAATTTATTATTTGGAATTTTTTCAAGATGTCCATGATTGTTGTATGTTCAAAATATTGTATAAATACCTCAGCTAGAATTGCACACTGTCCATTGAATAGGACAGACAGGACGTACCTTTAAAATCAGATTCGGAGAACACATAAGAGACATAAAAAATAATGGACTAAACTCCAGATTTGCTCAACATACAATAGACACCACACACGAATATAGCACGATGGACAAAACTTTGGAAATATTTTATATATCGGCAAGAAAGGACGAACACTGGATACTTACGAAAGATTTCATATGTATGAAGTCAGCAAACAAAATATACAACTGAACGATAATTTTACTGAAATTTTTAACCCTATATATGATGTAATAATTGATGTAATGATAGGTCAATCAGTGGCTGCCGTGCTGAGTGGACCGTTGGACTGCACCCCCCACTAAATGAATTAAAAAAAAAAATCCATGTTACTGTGTGGCTTTGTAGGTGGTAAAGTGCTTCAGATTGTTGCGATTGAGGTGGAGGTAGTATGTTCTTCCAGAAAGCCAGTATCCTTCTACCAGAGTACACAGTGCTTTTGCCCTAGAGACCACAATATAAATAAAAAGAGAACCATGTTTGTGATACAACTCTAAAATTATCCCGAAACTTAATATAATTTTATTTATCTTTTCTCCATTTGTGAGTGTTGTCATATATTTTCAGATTGTGGACAATCACATCAGACAGAAGCATCATGCATTAAGAGTAAATGGCTATCTTGAATTTTATCAGCATACACACCAGCATAGTCGAATTCCATTTTATATTGTTTCTTTGTGTAAGTACGTTTATAAACAACTAACAATATATTTCATACTGATTTTTCTTTTCCACGATACCATGAGGTATGTACTAATGTTTTGGAGGAACATATTGCCGCTTTCGTCACCCCTGAAGATGAAGACAGTATGTCCCTTTGAAACTTTGGTACCCAACTGCAGGGTGTCTTAACCCAGAAAATTACAATTTCAATCTTCAGAATTTATATTCCTTACCCTGTAACCAGCCATGTGTCAGGGCGACATTCCATTTAATTTCATACTGTTCTGCAGAAGCTCTCCTTAATTTTGAATTAAAAATTCAAAATGTGCCATTTTTATTTTGGACTTTTATGATAAGCACAGGGGTTGGTACTAATGACAGACACATTCTGCCTGAGTTGTAGTAAATATTACACACTTGTTATAAAACTGGGAGATCACTAGTTTCTATTATGAATACTTAAAATTATTGAAATTAATTTCACATCTTTGGCTTGAACACTTTGCACAGTTGTCACTGATCTTGTTGTATCATTGTGAGATTTGGGGTTCTCATGGTGGAGACTTTGCAAAGTACTGTCATCTGGGATGTCATTCCGTGTAGTCTTCTAGGAGTTCACCGATGTTTTGGTGGAATCTAATGTGTCCATCTTAGGGCTGAAGAGTAAACTGAGAATGGAAGATTTGTATGTGTATAGGCTGGGTAGGAACCCTCAGTAAACCAAAGGGGCTGTTTCTTGTTGCAAAAGAGAGAGCAGAGAATGAAGCATGAGGGTCCAGTGGGTGGTGTAGGTAGATGAGAATAGCAAGGGTGGAAGTTAGAGCACAAAGAAGAATCCAAGCATGGGTGGGAGGACTTCAAGGAAAGCATAGGCAAATGGAAGGGCAGATGAGACTCCAGCTGGCGCTGGAGGCAAAGTCTGAGTTGGAATAAAAAGAATAGGAAAGAACCCTTATCAGGCAGAAGGGTGCCTTTAGAAAGGGCAACGTATGTGGGTTGAAAAAGGTAATGTGAAAGGACATAACATTGATCCAAATACAGTAAACTCCCAGTTATGCAATATCCAAGCATCTGGAATTTTCATTCATGTGGCAAGAATTTCAAAGAAAAATTAGTTTTTAATGATGTTTCTTCAAAAACAAAGTTACTGTATGCATATGTTCACTGTTTGATAGTTGTCCTAGCTCCATCTAATAGTGATACCTGCCATCCCCCCTCATGAAGGTGCCATTACAATAGAGGCTAGTTGAATTCATGATTACATTATGGTATGTCGACACATGGGATGGGTTCTTACTTAGATGCCATGAAATATATTCTTGTGTGTTTTTTGATCACTGTAATTTCTTTCTTCATGTTGTTTGTCTCAGGGAATACTGTATTGTTGGCTTTAAGTACGGCCTTCAGTCATCTTTACAAAGATTTCAGGCAACAGTGCAATATCAGTGAATTCTTAAAGCCAGTGAATTATCTGTGTGTCTTCATTGCAGTGGAAACTACTGTTCTGGCTTATTTCATGGTGATTTATATCTGTAAGTTACATTCAGTAAAAATCTGTACTGTAACAAGACGCTCAGTTATTAAAAAGTGTGGAATTTTAATAGCTTTATGTTAAAATTTTATATATGTATGTTGTTATATAGGCAAAGTGATTAAGTTCAACAGAAGTAAGCCGCCTCCTGATGTTCAGCGGGAAGAATGGATGATGAATTTCATACAGGACAGTTATAGTGGCGGTGAAGTTGGTTATAGGTAAAGAGCATTCTCTGTTTCTGCAATTCAGTGATTTCCAAATTTTTTTAAAAGTTGGGCGGTGGGTTTTGTTAAATACAAACCAGGATGTAAAGCAGGAGTGTTGATTGTTTTCCAATTGGAAGTGATATTTAAAAAAAAAAACAGATGTCTCTCATTAGGATGTATTATGTAAATGATTGACATTCTGTATTTTTAGGTTGTGTTTCTGCTTCAAAGATTGCATTTTCGCTATTCAGAATATTTTTTCAGGAGGCCAAATTGACATGCCAGATTATAGAAGTTTGATTGTCATTACTTCTGGTCCTACTCTCAGTTAAGGATACAGTAAAATTTCTTAGATACATTTCTGGGGAAATCTTGAAACTACTTAGGGTCTACATGTGCATTGTGCATGCTTTTATTATTTTAAAGGCAAATTGCATTTTCATTGCTACAAAAGAAACTACTATAATATTAGTGTACCTTGACAGCAGGGTTCCTTAGCATTGCTTCAGATTTATATAAGAATATATTAATTTTTCTTTAAAATGTCAAGTACACTGTGAACAAATCTTAAGTCTTAAATCACTGTGTATTCTCTTTTGACTAGTATGTAAAATCTTTTCTGTTCTATGTGGGTTTACATTAGCAGCTTTGGTTTTGGTATAGGGAATTGGTATTTTTGTGGTCAAATGTGTTACATTTTTAGAAATGTTTGGGAGACATTTCTTTAGTTGATGATGGAACTTTCATATTGATTGATTTCAAATTCATATTAAAATGTCTGAGTCCATCTTAAAATATACATATCACTCATGAAATGTGTTGCAGAACCCTTGTTCTTATTTCCAGGGAACGTGGTGATCACATCCATGATCTCTTAGAGAAGCAGGCAGATTTGATTCGTTATCTGAAAGATCGTAATACTAAACTTAGCCACAAAATTATGCTGCTCAGTAGACAGATCCAAGGAGAGCGTGCATAAATTTTTACTAGCAATAAAATACTCTTCTTATGTTTCCTGAATTATATAGGCAAGCACTCCTGCAGTCATATCAGGTCAGTTATACAATGTGCTGTCTTTATAAGTTCATATTAGCTAATCCTTAGATCGCTTTTACATAAGATTCAGTTCTGTAGTGTAGCTGGCCTATGCTATACATATGTTTGTCTTGTATCATCTTGTTTTCCTGTTATTATAATGAGAAATATCTTCTTTTTTTTTCATTCTTCACTAAATATTCCTAAGACCAATAAATCAGAGAGGATGAAATGGACAGGGCATGTAGCATGCATAGGGGAAATGAAAAATGAATATAACATTTTAATAAAAAAATATGAAGAGATGATTGTTTTGGGGATCTAGGTGTAGACAGATTAAAGTGGATGTTAAAGAAACAAGGTTGAGGTTGTCTGCTGGATTGAAGTGGTTCAGTTCCAAACGCAGAAGAGACAGAACGAAAGAAGCATGTTCTCACAAAGGAACCACAATTTAAATAATGAGGGTTGTGTTGTGTGCATCACTGTTGGTCGTGAAATTATGCTACTTTCTGCAAGGGGGGGGGGTCATATTCTCTATGACAGTTACAACAAAGTATATTTTACAGACAAACTTGGAGGCGCATTGTGCAACATTTTAGAAGAGGAGGGGTGTAGGAATCCCAAAAAAAGCAGTATCATGACAAAAATTATGAATTTTTGTGAAGGTTCAGGATTTTCAGTGAAGGAATTTGAATGTAATATTCATTTGCAAAACTCCAAATTGTGAAATTATTACTGGCTCTCTTTATGGTGTCAGGTTTTGCTCATGATGTACTGTTGCTTGAAGAAGTAG
The DNA here is from genome assembly GCF_002891405.2 of Cryptotermes secundus. NCBI lineage: Eukaryota > Metazoa > Arthropoda > Insecta > Blattodea > Kalotermitidae > Cryptotermes > Cryptotermes secundus. The sequence goes on from NW_019733947.1 coordinate 37,873, forward strand.
GAGCAAAGTTGAAGTTGAATTAGATGTGAAAGGTAAAGAAATTGTTGCTTAATTGTATAGACATTTTGATAATGAGGAATGTGCCTTGGCATTACTTAATCTAGATACTATCAGCATTGTCAAATGAATGACAAAACTGGAGCGTGCCAGTAAGAGACTTGGGCCTCCATTTGATCTGGTTGTTTATAGTATGAAAATTTTAACACGTGTTTAAAATGTTATGGGAAACAATTTGTTCACAAGAACTTACTAGAATTGTTGGTGACACATATGATAGGAATAAGATATATAAAGTATAAAATATTCAAAACAAAGACACTACTGCATCAACATTTGCTTTTATGATGTTTATTAGAGACTCAACATGTTTTGACCCTTTCACGGGTCATCATCAGGCATACAATGCACCAGTCTGAGCTGTTGAGTTGTAATCACTTGTCATTTTATTCATCGAATGAGGATCCTTATTGTGCCTTTGAAATTAAATTCAAATGTAGATGTGTAACAAATCTTGGGCGAAATTTAAAGCTAAAACCCTAAGATAAAATTTGTGTTTAAAATTACAGTAGTAAAGATAAGAAATTAAAACAAGAGAACAAAGATTAAGACATAATCTTTGATGCAGTAGTGTCGTCTTTGTTTTGAATACAGATTGTTGTTGTGTAAACGGTATATTCTATACTTTATATATCTTATTTATGACACAACAGGATGCACAATATAAAGATATGATAGGAATACAAATTGGAAATGCCTTTGACCTTGACAAGCACTGTAGGCCTTTTGAAAGTATAAATTGTGACATTCTGTACATTGCGTACATTTTAGTATACAGTTATTGTAGTTATGATATCAGTCTACTGTTATTTTATACAGAATAACAAAAAACTTACGACTTCCTGAAGATGCCAGGTTTGTACTACATCACCCTAGGGAGCAGCTCAGAATTCCCATGCTCTAATCCCACTCTGCATTTTTGCTCTTAATATATACATATATATTAATTTATTTATTCCTGTAGATCTCATGAATGATTGCAGAATGTCTTCCATGGTGTCATCAGTGGGAGAACTGATGACTGTTTCTGAATAATGCCTGTATTGGAATGTATTTTGTTTCGTTTATTCAAGGCCTAAGTAAAGAAGATTGTATATTACACTTCAAAATCTGTATTGAAAATCTCTTCTAAACAGATACTCTATAACTGTGTTAACTTTCTGAATGAAATGTTGGAAATGACTGAATAAGTTTGTCAGTAATTTGAGCAGGGATTTTAATTTTTATGTTGTAATGAATTACACTTTATTAATTGTTGTTTTAAGTTCTGGTGTATATAATTGTCAAATATAACACTTTTATTTTGTTACATAAGAGTTTTTCATATAAAAGTTAACACACATTGTATAGACTATATGCTATGTACAGATAATAGAACAGTCCTATTTGTTAACATAATGGGATGATTTTGACAATTTTATAATCTAATTTTGCAAAATATTGTCATAATTTTATAATAATCATCATCATAATTGTAACTGAAAGTCTCAAATTACAATTATGTTTCTTCCCATCAAAGTTGTGCATTGTCCTTATCTCCTTTCCTAAATGCACTAAAATTGCAAACCACACCTTTTATACTTATTGCAATCACACATATAAAAATATACCATTGGGCAATAGCACCAATGTCCCATTGACAGCTTCACGTTTTATATTAGGTCCAGTTCTCTTGATCACATCACATTTGAAGTGCTTACATTTTACTGGTTTATAGCAACACTTAAAATAGTTTAAAATACAAGTAAGTTTATGAATTTTACTAAATAGTATAATAAAGGGTATTGCTGAAAATGTAGCTGCACAATTCTGCGTAAGTCCAGGTTATTAGCAAAAGGTTTATGAAAATCCACGTGATAAATTACAGAGATGAAGTCGGTGTCAAATCCCAGAAGACTGCTTTCTTCATAGTCACCGCCGTGAAAGCCTCAAATCTTACATAATTACAGAGATACTGTGTATAGGATAGAATATATGTATGCTTCAGAATTATCGAACATTATTGATCTGAATAACAGTGAGAATCTTTTACAGTGGAAAAATATCTTCTTTAATATGATTTTGGAAATGGATTTAAATTTTTATAGCTGTCTTTTATGTAATACAGAGATCATGTCATGAAAGGTCTATTTTTTAAATGAGAAATGGAACAAATGACTGCAATAATTAACATATATACACAGAATAACATAATTTTTAAGAGTAAATATGTCATGTATCTGAACATGCACTGTTGAAGGTAATTATACAGGATATATGAATACTGATTTAGAAGAATCTCCATTTTGGATACTGAAAATGCAATAATATGCATGGATTATGAGAATATCTATAGGAAAAACATCTTTAATTTTATGTTACAAGTGGAGGATAATTCAGTGAGTGAATATCTAATTAGTTGTAAAATATTGTATAATTATATGCAAACTGTACAAAAGAATGTAAGTACCACATTTGGTTACACAAGAGTTCAAACAAATTATTATTATTGTTAATTTCTTGTGTTGGCATTTAAATGGCTACATGGTCTGCCTGCAGTGGTCACTTGGACTTGTAGTATTCCATTTTTTTGGCGTTTGTTAATATTTGTGTTTATTAACTAAAACATGTGGAATCCACAAGGCAGTTTTCTTAAAATCCAGATGTTAATGTTCCAAAGCCATGTATTGGTGACATCTTGAAATGTAAAGGCTGTGGTATGTGATGATCACAATTTTACCTCAATGTTTCCCAGAATCAAATCATTTAGCCTCAATAGTCAGACTTGATAGTCCAGTGCAAGAGGCTAATATGGTGTAGTATCTTATTGCTGCCAGTTTGAATGTTCCCTGTCAGTCTGTGTGGAAAATGTTATACCTGGACCAGAATAAATGAAGACATTTGTACCACAAAATATTCTATATATACCCACACCAATGCCCTCCCACTTACACTTGAATACTAATGGTATCTGAGTACAAAGTTCATATCAGAAATCAGTTGCTGAAAGTGGGCTGAAACAGTCTTTTGAATGTAATGAGCAACTTCTTCCATAGAACTACACACACTGTTGTCCTTTTGGCAAACTGATGATTCTTTTAATCCGGATAGCACCAGTTGATCCTTCGTTATCTGCTCCTTCCAAGATACATGGTGTGAAGTTCTTTGGTTGTAAAGGACCATTTATCTGACATAATCATGCTTCTGTAGGTCCTGCAACAGCTCCAGAAGGTGGGTCATCTTCCATCTGTTTGAGTTCTTTTATTACTTGTGCATGCTCTTCCAGGAGTTTGGCAAATTCATTCTTACGGCTTTCTGCCTCCACCTGCAAGAAGTTCTCTTTTAATTCCAATATAAGTTTTACATTTTGGTTAATTCTATTAACTCAGTTTATCAGTTTTATCATTTTACTATGGTCATTGCTGTTATTGAAGTGATTAGCAGTTCAGAAACTTTAAGATAAATAGGTTAGTTATTATGAGTGGGGATAATGTAGTCAGTATAGCGACAAGCTACAGGCTGGACGACTGAGGGGTTGGAGTTCGAGTCCTGGTAGGGTTAAGAATTTTCTCTTCTCCATATCACCCACATTTGTTCTGTGACCCGTCCAGTCTCCTATCCAATGGGTACCGGGGGCACTTTCCCCTAGGGTAAAGCGGCAGGAGCGTGAAGCTGACCACTTACCTCCAGCTAGTGCTGTGTCAAGAAAATGTGGATCTGTACATCCACTTCCCCATACACCTTCATGGCATAGTGCTTAATTAAACACATGGACAACTTTATCTTTATAGGTTCGTTATTAATCACGGACAAGGCAGAAAGTAAAATTCATGGAATACAGTACAATAAAGTGGTTACAGTAATGTAGGATTTGAGGTTCTGTCTTCTAGGATATAATGCTGTGTAGTCCATGGAAAGTCAGCTGAGGTTTTGATGGAACATGCTGCCTCCATCTTAATGGTCAGAGACTCTTGCAAAGACATGGGTTGCATGGGAGCCAGGCCAGCAGTTTCCATTGGTTTCATGAGAGAACCAAGGCCAACCAACATCAGACAGCAGAGAGTGGCTAGGTGTGGTCCTTCTGAGGGCTGATTTCTACAAGTATGGGCACATAGGGGAGAGAAGGCTGTGCCACAGCTCAGGTGGTGGCCTGGGTTCAATACAAGGTCAGGTCGTGTGGGATTTGTGGTGAACAAAGTGACACTGGGGTTGGTTTTCTATAAGTCTTTCGGTTTCCCCTCCAAATTCTCATCATCATTTGTCATCCAAGGCTGTACATTAAGCCAAATGGTGGCTGTCAGACCAAGTAGACTCAGTCTCTCCCAACCCCAAGAAATTAAAACTGAATTAATGGGGAAGAGAATGAAGGAGAGTGGGAGGGAAGCCATGTGCATGGGTCGCAGGCATGTGGTTGGGGGGTTAGAAGAGCAAAGCAGTGGAGGGCAGGGTTCAGGGACTGACAGGGCCCAATGAAGAAACACGCCAGATAGTCTTGTGTTGATCTTCATTAAAGTGTAATTCCTAGGATAAAAATTGATTGTGAGTACATTTGGTGAAGCTACTGCCATTTCGAGAATTTCAATGTATGTAGAAAAGTTTATGTCGCTCAGTAAAGTGCACCAGCAAATAACGTAAGAGAAAATCTGTTACCTAAATTTGATGATATTGTTATAGAGGCCAGTTTACAGAATCTTAGCATGCTGCCAGTGCATTTAATTTATAGTCTCTAATATACCTAGTACTCTGTATTATCATGATATATTTTGCAGTGATGTCACTTGAGCAGTAGTCTTTTGTAGATGTTGGACAAGCCATAGAAATTTTCTGAATGCAGTAAAGATTTCCAGAATGGCCGAATAGAGGGCTAAGAGGTTTCAACTTTCTAGATATGCACAACTGATTACATCTTAGCGGCCGTACCTGGATTTGTTTTATGCGAGCATCCGACTCCTCCTTGTTGGCTCCAGTAGAGTTGTCTGTTGTGGATGCTGGCAGAGTTTCTGTTGTGTTCACCTCAGGTTCAGGTTCAGGCTCCTCACCTGCGTCCACATCATCCACTACAATGCTATAAATATAACAGAAATCTATAACATGCTTCATGTACAACTTGTAGTTTTGCAAAATCTTCATACTGCTGAACAGTACTGTCAGTTACACTGACACCTTGGTCATCTTTCATGTCACTTCTGGTTAAAGGGCATAAAAAATCTGTATTTATGTCATATAATAAAATATAAGACCAACTATGTTGGCTTGAAAGGATTGTGATGATGGTGTATGCTGTACAGAACTATTAGGCTTATTTTGGACTCTCTGTCTGTCTTCTGGTATGTGGAAGACAAAAAACCGCAATGTTTCAGAGACTGGATCTGTCTCCATCATCAGGTGGATGGGGCAGTATAAGCCTACTCAGTTGGGCCCATTAGAAAGAGCCAGTCTCAATCACTGGACCACCTCGGTCAGTAGAGAACGGCCTATGAACACCCGACACCAGGTTCCATCAGTGGGAGATAAGTGATTGACACTAGCTCTTTCTAACGGGCCCAACTAAGTGGGCTTATCCTGCCCCATCTGCCTGAGGACAGACAGATCAAGTCTATGAAATGTGTTTTCTTTTTGTCTTATATATATACCAGACAATGAATAAAGTCCAAAATAAGCCAAATAGTTCTGTACATCTATGTTGGGTCCATTACATATACCTGTCTCCAGACAACAGTAGTCCACCAGTCGCTAATGAAATAACTGTTTTCAGAACTAAACATTCCCTTTATGTGGCACTGACAACTGCTAGATAGGACATGGGATATTCAGGATAGAGGATAGTATACTCTGTGTAAGTGGTAGGTGCTGTACCAACACATCAGATTGCTGGGAGTGCATGTGAAGGACACAGAAACAACCTGGGACAACTTCGGATGGAGAAATCGAAAATAGCCCAGCATACTTTGAAAGGAAGCTAAGGTCTTGTAAATTGAGCCAACAGAAAACACAGGTTTGGCTCACACGTGCACCTATTTGGATTTGTATCATTAGCAAGGAAGTTGGCAAGCTACAAGATAGTTTATTGTAGCTTTTTTCTACCTTGCACATTTCTTGAGATGCCTTCAGTTTTCGTTTTTCATCTGGTGATCTCACATGTTTCAATGTAGAAATTGCATAATTATTGCAAGATTTCGGTTTGTTGGTTTTAATGGCACAAATATTGATACGTTTGCCCACTTCATGGGTTGAATTTTATTGTTATGCTGCCACATTGATTGTTATGTTCTTTGTTGTTATTGGAATTTTATTACGCAGTTTTTTAAATGGTGTTTGGTGTGTCCCCCTTCATAGTTTTTTTTCATGGGTTTTGGGTTTAACTAAAGTGTGACTGATTTTACAGGTTTTTGGAGTTAGTTTCGCCTCTTGTCTCCAGGTGTTGATTACTTTTTATCCCTTGACTAGAACTCCTGCTGTCCAGAAAGATGATAACATTACCAAAGACTGGTGAGGTTCCTAAATTTTCTCAAAATTTATGTCCTGTTAGTTTCTTGTCTATGACAGGCAAACTATGTGTGAGTGAAAGTTGTTCTAGAAGTATTTTGAACTCACAGTGAGCAAAGATGCTTGCTTAATGCAAGTCAGGTACAACTGCTGTATTTTTTGATGCTGAAAAAGCCTTTCATAACTACACGATGCCCTGGCTTGTTAAATTATCTAAGCTACAGTCCTTGATCAACTTAATTAAGCTAATTAACTTTTTCTTTCAAATATTCAAAGTTTGAAAGTGAAATGTTGACACCAAAGGAAATGCAGGCAAGGGTGTCACAGTGTTCCATCCTGTCCTCTACCTTGTTCTCAGAAATCGATGGTGAGGTCTTGGTTCAATGGAGGCATGGTGTGAGCACTCTAACATAATAATCAATAAAGACAAGACTTGGGACATGTATTTCTTTCACAGATATAAACTAGTGCATTGAATCAATGGAACTCCCCCTTTAGTTGCATAAATTTGCATAAAATATGTCGCTGTAATCTTTGATATCACATAGAATCAATCAAAGCCAAGGTGTTTTAGATCATTTACTAGAGTTTATTCCCTATTCAGAACTGAGTGATTGAGTGCTGATATTAAATTACGTGTAATTCTCCATAAGGTACTAATTAGTTCCCAGCAGCACTATGGACCTGAATTGGGCTCAGCCTCTAACAGAAATGAGTATCAGGAATCTTCCTGGGGTAAAGGGCGGCCGGCGCGTAGGGCTGACAACCTTGACGCCATCTGTGAGCCGATTGTCTAGAAAATGTGGGAACCTCAACATCTCACAACCCTATGGGCCTTTACTTGTTATATTTATGACTATATAATGCAGATGTGGAGGCAGCAACCAGAAGCGATGAAATTTGTGCAACATGTGATGACCAACAAAGTATATAAGACTTAGACTTTAATATATACAGTGTCCTAGGAGCAAAGGTCAATATCCTGGGAGGTCATAGTATCGATCAGTCTAAGCAAAAAGTGTATATGTACATGTGTCCATATGGTTTCCAAGATAGAGCTACACTGTACAGTCCCAAAATTGCTAAGAAAGATATTACATAAAAAAAAAGTAGAGGTAAAGCTATCCCTGTAACAGGCCGTGAAGGCCCATAGGGTTGTGAGACTTCGAGGATCCAACATTTTCTCTAGACATTCGGCTCACAGATGGCGGTAAGGTTGTCAGCCTTACGCGCCGGCCGCCCAATTCAGGTTCATGGTGCTGCTGGGAGGATTAGGTAATTTAAAAAAAAATCCACTTCATCGGGGCTCGAACGTGCGACCTTCCAGCTTGTAGGATAGTGCCTCAACCAACTACGCTACCGCGTGCCCTCACAGATACATAGGTCGGATAAAACGTGGTGGCAATGCCTCTATAGTTCTGAAATGACCTTATTACCTGAGGTAAACACACTTACATTTCTTCGATATAATCGCCCCCCACGTGTACCACCTTCTGCCAAATATGTGGAAGGCGTCGTACACCATCAGCGCGTCCACTTCTGTTGATGTCCAGCAATAACCGCCCTATAGCACAAATAATCTCCTCTCTTGTGTTGTAACGTGTCCCTCGCAGTGGTTCTTTCATTTTGGCAAAGAGATCATAATCGCACAGACTCCTATTGGGTGAATATGGCGGATGTTGCAGTATCTCCCATCACCAGCGGCGAAGTAGATCCGTGATAGCGTCAGCAGTATGGGCCCTTGCATTGTCATGAAGGATGATGGGGTTCGTTGCCAACAAGTGTCGTCGCTTTCTCCTGAGTGCTGGACGAAGATGATTCCGCAGGAAATTTCAGTAGTAGGCAGCGTTTACTGTCTGTCATTGAGGTACAGTGTGGTGCAGTATCACTCCATCAATGTCATATGCCACAATGAAAATCGCCTTCACATTACTCTGTGTAGGGCGCACTTTCTTTTGACAAGGAGAGGCAGGATGCTTCCATTCATTTGATTGTCGCTTTAAGTGCGGTTCTTATGAACGTGCCCAAGTTTCGTCCAGAGTGACGATCCTTCCAAGGAAGTCGTCACCTTCCCTCTGGTACCGGTCCAGTAAGTCCTGTGCAATTGCATAACGTTGCCACTGTTGCACCTCGGACATTGTATGGGGTACCCAAAGCACTGAAATTTTGCGGTATCCAAGAATATCGTGCAGAATGTGGAGCGCGGTTTTGTGACATACGCCTACCTCAGCAACTAACTCCCGCGCAGCCCATCGACGCTCGGCAAAGAAGCAAGAAGCTGAACTGTGTGGCTGTCAACCTGGGGTCGTCCTGAATGGCATCCCTCCCTTCACAGAACAATTTCACCCCTCGCGCCACTGTGCGATATGGCAAAGCAGCATCACCACATGCTTCTTGCAGTCCCTGATAACAGTTCTGTGCACTACGAGCTCGTGCAACTTCAATTTTTATCCAGGAGCGCCGTTCTTCTTTCGTAAACAAGTTGTGAGGGTGCTAGACCTGGGCTCCTGCACTTCAAGACGATGCACAATGCAACTCAATGAAACACAACCAGAGCCACTCACTGCACTACCTCAACTGAACTTTTGCTATTAGCTACAGACGGCGCTAGTCCCACCTGACGCACATCTTTCATGTTACAGCAGTGTTGCCACTACTTTTCATCCAACCCTTGTATTACGTACTGTTTCTAATATCGGTATTTATACCTAGTATAATACATTTTCAAAAATTCCACCGTCAACATCAGTGCACTGCAACTCGTGTGAGTACATGTCAGGTTGCTCATTGGATATAATAGTGTGACATGTTGAGCTATGGATGACGCCCCTCCCCCCCCGCCAGCCGTGATGCGCCGAGCGAAGTCGAAGTGAGCCGAAGTTAGCCGAGTCCTACCATCCTGGTCGCTATGCAAGCGAGTCAACAGCGATG